>NW_017307444.1:30877-118860 GCF_000935625.1 Nanorana parkeri | reverse complement strand
TGACAGGATCGAGAGGTGAGCGAACGCCGGTATGTGTTCGCTCACCTCCCGATCTACTGAGCCGACCTGTGACAGTCTCATTGTCACAGGTCGGCTAGAACTCTGAGGTGAGTGAAAAGCACTCACCTCATAGTTCTCATGGAAGACTAAACGGCGGAAATGGCAATTTTTGTTTTAAAATCATAACTATTAAGTAAAAAGTATAAAATCTACAGCCGAAACATTTTTGTGACCTAAATGACACTGCAAATATTGTATATATGCAACTTTATCCCATTCTGCCAGTGAATGACAGGGAGCAACGCTATATGCCCTGCAGAGAATTTACTGCAGGGTTGTCACCCTGTGCAGCTGCTGTAGCCATTAGGACTCCAGGGCTGCATGGACGGACGGACGGACTGACACACTCTTTCTTCATTCAAACTGCGTGTAGAACAAAAAAAAAGTTCAGATTCCTCCATCCACAGTAAATTGTGTGGATAGATACATTTCCTGCTGGGCTTTTTTTTATTCTATCCAGATCTGATTGAAGGATGTTGGGTCAACACTGACAGGGCCACCTGATGAGAACATTTTGGACAGTTCATTAAAAACCGGTGCAAATTCAGTGTAGGAGCTTTGTCACTGCAGAGAACCCTCCTCCTCAGCTCCACCCCCAAGTGTTATGGGCAACAATCAATGTGCGCATCACCTGGGAGCATAGGGATTGGCTGGTTCAGCTAGAAGGCAGTGGTGTGTTGTGGCGTCTTGCAATGCAAGGCATTGTTTTCACTTTTGTTCACCGACAGAAAAAAAACACGCCATTTAAGGTCTTCGCACAGCAACGTGATGTGGTATGCTGCATTGGCGTTGCGGTGACCTGCGCTGCAATCCAGCGCACTGCAAAAAAAACCGCAGCACGCCTAAATTTTTCCACATGGCACATCACACCAGTGTTCTGGTCATAGGAAACCATTGTTTTCTGTGTGCCCGTGTATTGATCCAGTGCAGAAAACCGCCAGTCACCGTACACAATGGGCAGCGCAGTGGCTTAGTGGTTACAACTTCTGCCTTGCAGCACTGGGGTGCCTGGTTCAAATGCCGGCCAGGTCACTATCTGCATGACATTTCTCCCTGTGCTGGCGTAGGTTTCTTCTGGAAGCTCCGCTTTTCTCCCACACTCCAAAAAAAAAAAAAAAAAAGAGGGTGTCTACATAGCATCTGGAGGAAGTGACGCCAGCAGCCCTCCTCCGGGCTCGGGCCCTGACTCATTTGACTTATGACATTACAGGGGCTAAACACAGGACTTCAAAGCTTCAGGGTGAAGGCAAGTGAAACATTTCATTGAAAATACAGAAGGAAGCGAAGAAAACAAAAATGCCTATAGATACACTAACAGAACATAAGATTTTTACTGATTTGTGAAGTAAAAAGCAAAACAACCCCTATCCATGTAAAGAAAACAGATATTGCCTCATTTACCACAAGCTACTTTAACAAAATGATGTCAGAATATTGCACTGTGTTATTAATTAATGTAATAGAATGTAACCACAATAATCTATGAACCAATAACAAAACATTATATTCAAATTCAATACTTAGTGACATTAAAGGATCACTTTCTCCCCCCCCCAATGTTAATTAAAGCACTTACCTTAAATGATGTCTCTTAATCCGATCTTCTTTCCTGTCCTTTTCAGTCTTCTCTCCAGCGCTGCTGCAAGTCTCCGATCCAGCACTGACTACTCTTCCTGTCCCACGGTGTCTGCATGCGGGTGCACGCGTCCATAGACTTACCTTGCGAACTGCGCCTGCCCCAAGATGCTTTGCAGCCGCCTGAGCGGTTTCGGATTCTCGGACGGGAGCGCGTGGCGAAGACAGGGGTAAGTTTAAACCGCTTTTTTTTTTTTTTTTAATAGCCCTCCAAAAAATTCAAACATTAATCTCCCAAATATCACATCAAAATGCATCCAATTGAAAACAATTTCATAAGAAATCAAAATCAAATAAAATCCAATTGTTTTCAAGAAATCTCAATAATTCAAATACCATACTTATAGTAATGACTGATTTTTATGGGGGGCTGACACTTTTTGGGTACTTGGTCACATTTAAATAATGAATTTAAAAATGATTCTTTTTACTGGGTCATAGATTATTGTGGTTACATTCTATTTAATATGTAGAGCCAAAGGAAATTTCACCGCTCCAATTCCTTAGCCACCATCAGGACTCCCCAGGTGCTGGTCCAATAGGTGCGTCTCCACCTTAGAATGCAGCAGTATGCGAACAGACCGCACTATCCGGAGAATTCCAATACTGCAGACTTTATTCAAATTCACAGCAAATCCAGTATAACAGTGAAAAAGTGTATAAAGCTACAAATGTCACATGTGAGAGGTTGCAGTTGGTTGGGGGTGTGCAGTGCTGGCATTTGTAGCTTTATACACTTTTTTTCACTGATATACTGGATTTGATGTGAATTTGAATACAGTCTATTCTATTTAATATATTTGATTATTCAATTACTTATTAGCGCAGTGCAATACTCTGACATCATGTATAAGTGTATATCACGGTGCACAGCTGCTTGAACTATGGGTAGCCTAGATTAGGGGCACGGACACTTTTCTGTACAGATACTTTGAAAACAAAAATGGTCCCTCTATGAATGTGTAATAACAATATTTGAATTTAATATCCCTGTAATCTGGTTCCAGCTACCTGCGTGACATTCATGGCTAATGCTGCCCTGGGTGTTCTGCGCTATGCCCATGCAGTCACGTCTCACCAGCTACAATTTATATGGGACACTGCAGGCCGATCTCCGACAGGCATCGCAGAGGATACAGATCCTTTCATCCAAAACCTCCCCGTCCCTATCAAATAAAAGCAGACATTACAACATTCTGCAGCCGACCTCTAACATTCACTCCAATCATTGCAACCCGAGAAAATGAAAAAACAAAGCAACGTCAGACTATTCCAAGCTGAGCAGAGTGCGTTGTGTCTATGCTAAATCAACACACTCATGTCAAGGCCATCAAAAGGCACGACACTGACCTCGTGACCAGCAGAGCCGAGGAGACGTCCCCTTCCTCATACTGCAAAAGGAGGCCGAGTACACGGAGGAGACTGACAAGTGGGATTTAATCAGGTAGAGCACCTAGAACGTCACTAGGCCAAATCCTTCAAGAACAATAACAGGAAGCTGTGCTGTGACAAAGAGCCCGGCTCTTCACATACCCCTGATGGGGGGACAGAAAGCACAGACTGAGGGGGACACATACCCCAGATGACTAAGCACGTCACAAAATGTTTATTTAGCTCACGTCTACCGTGACCAACGCAACAGAGAACGTCTGCATAATCTCATTATTTCCACATACTGAAAGCCTTCAAAGGCCGGAAACGTTCAGTTCATACGTGGACAAGAGCTTTGTTTTCACACGTGACACATCATAAAACATGGCACACGGTTATGCAAGCAGACCGGTCAACGGTAGTCCAAATTTAATGATATGGCATAGAACACAAAAGACAGCCATGGAAATCAGATCCAGAAGATGAAATGAAAATAATACCACAGGGCCTGTAGAAGACAGCCCCGGGTAGATCGTTTACGACTCATGCACACGGGCGCAAAAAATTAAAGCGGCGTTAGAGATTTGTACGGCGTATAGTTTTATTTTATAGATCCGCGTGCAGAAACATTGCATATATTCTGGGCCCGTGCACAGCTGGGGAGCGTTTTGTAAATGTGCACTGCGTTCAGTTACGTAAAATAAAAGTTGGACATTTCTGCGCCAGCGACCAGTATTTCTGCAATAGCGCACACATGTGCAAGCTAGGATTGAAAACAGAGTTGGGGGGAATGCAAAAAGAATTTTACATTTCCACGTGTAAACAGAAGCACTTTTAGGAGCATTACATGCGGATTTTTATAAGCAGATTCTTTCTGCCTGCGTTCATATTGGTATTTTATTACACCCGTGTAGGAGATCTTACTCCAAATTAAGAACTCAAACAAGCTCCCGAAAGAGCATTGGATAACTAACTCCTCCATGCTATGAAATGAAACAAAAATGACAGCTTACTACAGATATTATTATGGTATGGCAAGACATGCTGCTTGTGACTTGATCCAAAAGGCCAGGTTAGATATAAATAAAGCTGTGTTCTTAGATTGTAAGCCCTTAGGGCCAGGGCCCTCCTTACCATCTTGTCTTGTTTGGGAACTGTAATGTCTTCCTTATATTGTAAAGTGCTGCACAAACTGTTGGCGCTATATAAATCCTGAATAATAATAAAGCTGACCCCCCCCCCCAAGTTCTACAGCTTTAAAACATTATACATTCAGTACATTCCCATTCCAGCACTGGGAACACTTGTGTTGACATCAATCCCATAGAAAATAAAGCACATTTCTAGTTAAAGACAAATTGAAGCAGATGAAGGATGTGAATGGACATACAGGGCCTGAAGATGAATGTAATGGAGCTAGATGTAATGGGGAATGGAGCATACTAAAGTCCTGGAGATACATGTAATAGGGCTCACTGTGGGCCTGGAGTTGGATGTAATGGAGAACAGAACTAACTGAGGTCCTGGAGCTAGAAGGAATGGGGAATGGAGGTCACTGTGGTCGAAGACCTAAAAGTAATGGGGAATGGGGCTCATCGAGAGCCTGGAACTGGATGCAATATGGCTCACCGAGAGCCTGGAACTGGATGCAATATGGCTCACCGAGAGCCTGGAACTGGATGTAATATGGCTCACCGAGAGCCTGGAACTGGATGTAATGGGAACAGAACTCACTGAGGGCCTGGAACTGAATGAAATGATGCTCACTGAGGCCCTAGAGCTATAAGGAATGGGGAATGGAGTTCACTGTGGTCCAAGACCTAAATGTAATAGGGAATGGAGATGGACATAAAGGGGAATGGAGCTCACTGAGGTTCCGGAGCTGGATGTAATGGCGCTCACGGAGGTCCTTGAGCGGGTTGTAATGGAGCTCACTGAGGGCCTAGCGCTGGAATGTAATGGGGAATGGAGCTCACTGAGGGCCTGGAGCTCACTGAGGGCCTGGAGATGCATGTATATGGAGCTCACGGAGCCGGGTGTCATGGGCAATGGAGCCGACCGAGGGGCCGGAGCGGGATGTCATGGGCAATGGAGCCGACCGAGGGGCCGGAGCGGGATGTCATGGGCAATGGAGCCGACCAAGGGATGTCATGGGCAATGGAGCCGACCAAGGGCCCGGAGCAGGATGTCATAGGCAATGGAGCTCACCGAGGGCCCGGAGTTGGACGTTATGGGGAATGGAGCTCACCGAGGGCCCGGAGTTGGACGTTATGGGGAATGGAGCTCACCAAGGGCCTGGAATGGGATGTAATGAGGACTGGACCTGGATGTTATGGGGATTGGAGCTCACCGAGGGCCTGGAATGGGATGTAATGAGGACTGGACCTGGATGTTATGGGGATTGGAGCTCACCAAGGGCCTGGAGTGGGATGTTATGAGGCCTGAACCTGGATGTTATGGACAACGGAGCTCACTAAGGGCCTAGAACTAGATGTAATAGGGAACGGAGCTCACTTGGGCCTGTGTTGTTATGATACGACAGGGCCCAGCAATGACCTCATACGAGGCTGATAACACGTCCTGCTCTGGATGGCTGAGACTGCGGGCAGTCCAGGGGCAGCCCTGAGCTGGCCTCTTCCATGGCAGCGCTCGTCCTATTGTATAGCACTGTGTACAATGCCTACATGTGTTATGATGCCATTTCAGCCTCCCTGGCATACAGGAACTCACATCTCTATGCTCACTTTCCTCCTCACAACTGATATTCCACCGGACGCGACCGTCCAGTGTGACCGAACAGCCCTACGAGGCCCTCCCCGGGTACCTCTGTCTCCTCCGCTTCTCTCCGGTTGCCGTCTCTCCGATCAGCTGAGGACGCGCGGCCCAGATCCTTCCGCGCACTACTTTACTGCTACGGATCCTTCCGCTCCGGTTCTACTTTACATCTCCATGCCGCGGCCTAGTCAGTATCCCTCCGCGGACTACTTTGCGGGGAAAAAGAAGGGGCAAACGCAGATTCACCGGGACAGCTACCGCGGCTCTCGGCCTTTACGTGGAAAGGTTCATAGGGCCTCTCGCCCTCTCTGGATGACGTGATCAGTGACTCTGACGTCCGTTCGCCGAGGGCAATTTTCTTTTTACGTAATGCTCCCTTTTATTGCCGTCGATTTCTCTATTAAGAGATTGTCGGGAAGAGTTGTTGGTCCCCACAGGACCCCTCCGCTGGCCGAACTCGGTTTATTTTCGCCAGGGTCGCCCCGGACGATTATTACACGCTGTGCCGCTGTGACTTCCCAGGACGAACTGTTAGGCGTCCAGTGCTTATTGTTCGGGTATGTATGCAAGGCGGAGGGATCTGCGGACGACTAGTCTCCACCCCCCCACAGCGCGCAGGGATCCCTCAGGGAAGGTGTAATTCGCCTTGGTTTCTCTAGCAACCGCGTTAGCGTCTCAAGATGGCGGCGCTGTTGCCGGAGATCCTGTTCGAGTGTGACGGACAAGCGCCGGCGCCGAGCAAGGACTTCTACCAGCTGCAGGTCACTCGCAGCGAGGTGAGTGCGGTGCGCTCCTGACAGTGTTTTGTCAGGGAGGAGCTGCGAGCAGGTTATCGCTGGGTACGGAGTACGTGTACGTACATGGAGACCATGAGTGTACTATGCGTCATACAGCAAGGGCGGAGCTAAGGGTGGTAGTGTGCGGTAAATGGGGGCAGAGGTGAGGGTGACAGGGGGGAGGTGGAGTTAAAGTGGAACTTTACCCATAGCTGTAAAATAACAACAAACACACCTTTAGACATGTTTAGTAATGACAATCTACAAACACATACTTCTAGATCAGTGCAGGATTTCTATTCTTTGCATTCCTTGTTTCTCTTTTCTTCCCCATTTTTCTGACAGTGGACATGTTTACTAAGGGCAGATTACTAGCTCTCCTTTTACTTCCTGGATTTCTGGCACATGTGACTAGACACGTGACCATGCACATCATCTCAAGGGAGGAAAAGGCCTTTCCCAGAGATCTCATGAGCCTACAGATGAGATTTCCCTGCAATGCTCTGCTGATGACAAGACAATCCCAGTGTGCATTGCTTTGGCAAACTGAAGTCATTTGCCCTTTCAAAGCAGGAAGTGAATGCTCTGCAAGTGTAAGTATTTCATAATCACAGCATTTTATACCTGACATCTCTATGTTATTATTAATCATCATACATAGAGGAATGCATTGGTATAATTTGAATGTAAAGAGGTCCGCTTTAAGGATGACAGTTTACAGGAATTGGAGTGGAGCTAAAGGTGGCAGTGTACTTGGAATGGGGGCAGAGCTGAGTGTGGCAGTGTATGGAATGTGGCCAAACTGAGGGTGGCAGTGTATGGAGCGTGGCAGAGCTGAGGGGGCAATTAGGGATGTCCCGATGACACTTTTTCAAGACCAAGTACTGGTACTTGCCGATACCAATTACCATACTTTTTCTTAAAGGGTCATGTGACATTTTTTTCTAAAACAATACAGTAATTATTTTAGGTCAGTTTCTCACCAGAGCATAATACAGATGTCTGCAGAGCACAATAGAGTAGATACAGCAGCACAATAGATCCCACCACAGCACAATAGATCCCAGCAGAGCAGAAGGCTGCAATCTCACCTGGGCTGCATGTGGATCTCTGCAGGGCTCTGTGGAGAGTTGATCGGATGGGTGCCAGTATCAGAGTGGCAATGTATGGAATGTGGCAGAGCTGAGGGTGGCAATGTATGGAATGTGACCGAGCTGCAGGTGGCAGTGTATGGAATGCGGCAGAACGCAGGGTGACAGTCTATGGTATGTGGCGGAGCTGGCGGTGGCTCCCTGTCCCAAGTCACCGATGGCAGTATGGGATCCCCCCTCCCTGGGTGGTATGTATAGACCAGTGATGGCAAAACTTTTTGAGCCCGAGTGCCCAAACTGCATCACTAAACCAACTTATGTGTCTCAAAGTGCCAACCCCGCACTTAGACCCGAATACTGATGATTTATTTTACAAAAACACTTCATACGACTGTCTGAATGAATTATTTGCATTCGTAGAAGAAAAATACAATACAAGAGGTTTTAACTACACTACAGAGTGACATGTACCTTTTGTACTGTGCTAATGAGTGAAATGTTCCATTGCAGTGTGCTACTAAGGTACATGTCCTGCAGCACACTGCAAGGGAATAGTCTCTCTACAGCTTGGAGTCAGTGGTGGAGCACCTGGGCCCAGTTGCAGCTGTGACCTCTGTGACCCTGGTAGCTCTGCCACTGACTCCAACCTGTAGAGGAACTAATCTCAAAAATTACATTATATAACAATGTAGATTACTGCCAACTATAGAGGACTACATAGCTCAGCAATACAATATACAGCAATGCAGAATACCGCCAACTATAGAGTACTACATAGCCCAGCAATACAATATACAGCAATGCAGAATACCGCCAACTATAGAGTACTACATAGCCCAGCAATACAATATACAGCAATGCAGAATACCGCCAACTATAGAAGACTATATATCCCAGCAATACATTATACAGCAATGCAGAATAATATGAAGCTACATACTCTGTGTTGCATACATACTCAGGCTGATGGCCTGATGTCTGTGGAGGACTGTGTGGGCTCTCAGGTGAGCTGCGCAGGCTCTTGGGAGCTGTGTGGGCTCTTAGGGGCGCTGTGCAGTTCTCAGATGGGCTGTGTGACTTTCAGGGGGGTGCGCTGCGGATTCTCTTGTGGTCTGTATGGGCTCAGGGGGGCTGTGCAACTCTGAAGGGGTCTGTACGGGCACTCAGGGTGGCTGTGCGGCTCTCGGGGACACTGCCTCATCTAGAGTCAGACCCCTTCTGTGTAGTGTGGTCCTAACTCTTAATTTTTGAGAGCCTCCATCTTGGAGCATATTTATAGCAAAGGATGAATTGGATGCAGGTTCGCCAGGAGGTAGCCCAACCTAAAGGCATAGGCACACACAAGGAGCTCCACACATCACGAAGGCAGCTGAAGCCCCCCAATTCAGCAAGTGAAACGAACAGCAAACACACTCATAACTTCATAACTAGCTTTGAAGCAAGGTGCACATGGAAGGGATTTACATTCCTAGATCAGAGTTAGGACCGCACTATACAGAGGGGCCTTGACGAGGCAGTGCGGCTTCCACAGGTTTTGCAAAAGTTGTGCAACTAAAACCTCTGTTTTTAACCTTAGTAGTTAGTCAGTGTACTTTTTTTGCAGGCTGACTGGTGAGTGTGCTGGGAATTTTTGTCTTTGTACTGTGTAAAGCCCTTCCATGTGCACATTGCTTTAGAGCTAGTTATGAAGTTATGCGTGTGTTTGCCATTTGTTACATGTATGTATAGACCTGGGACCACGGGGAGTACATGGTAGCCCTTTATTTATTGGGGCATACCTTGTTCGGAGGCCATGGCCATTGTTTGTGTTCCATCCTGTGTTTCCTCTTGTGGGTGAGCATACCACGAGTTTGGACTGTTGGGTAACCAAGGCTGCAACATGGGCCTTGTGTAGATCCTCAGAAAGGGCGTTTATTTTCCTCCTGCTCTGGTTGCTGGACTCATGGATCGCCTGACACCCATACAGGAGTCGCTGTGCAGTGGGATATCCTTTTCTGACTTGCTCATGACAGTAAAAGCCTCTGAGCCTTTGGCTTCTAAGAAACTCTCTAATACAGAGCCTTATAAGTCCCTTACGGAGGATGCTACACCTGTGAGTCGCAGGGCTCTGCTATTACTCTCTAACTTAAACCCTGTCTCGCCTCTTATTGATGGGGTTTGCACCACTTCAAACTGGAACACCAATGTTCCCAGTTTAGGCTTCCTTAGTGTGCCTAAGGGCTCGTTCACACCAGATGCAGTGCGTTCCGGCCCGATTCTGGTCAGAACGCGCTGCCTCGCATTGCGGCTGGCTCACTTTTTTGTGGTGCATGAGGGGGCGTGGCGGGCCATTGTAGTGAATGGCACCATAGCCACGCCCTCCGGCCGCAATGCAATCGGCCGCACTGGATCGCAAGGCACATTATGCCTGCGGTCCGATCAAAATGCTGCAAGCTTTATTTTGACCGGAATGCAGGCATATTGTGACTTGCGATCCCATGCGGCCGATCGCATTGCGGCTGCAGGGCGTGGCTACGGTGCCATTTACTTCAATGGCCCGTCATGCCCCCTCCTGGCCACAATGTGAGGCAGTGTGTTCTGGCTAGGATCGGGCCAGAACACACTGCATCTGGTGTGAACGGGCCCTAAGACCTCTAAAACCTTTTTGGTGCATTCATTGTTTTCCGCCTTCTTTTATGGAAATGTATATAACCGTGACAAGTTATGCCTCCCAAATGAATAGCACCCTTGTACACTTTTGTGGAAGAATTTCTTAAAAAGTGGTCTGTCCATTCTGTCTATACGACAGTGTTCTGCCTTTACAAAACATTAACCATGCCGGTCGAGGATGCACCTGCCTTTTAGGAGCCCATTGACTAGCGCTGGAGCTTCTTTTAAAGACCTTGTTCTCTTTGGCAGAGTTGCTGTGGACCCTGCCTTGGCTGTGATACGTCTCTGCCGGACTTTACTGACTTGGTTAAAGTGGACCTTTGCCCCCTTGGACTAAAGATCACATTGGTATACAGCTCTGCATGCTGATATGAAATCATCCCACATTCATTAGCTAAACAAACCTATTTTTATTTTATTTACAATTTCTTTTTTTCCTGGCACACTTTGGCACAAATGATGTACCTGTGCCCAAGCAGTGCATCCTGGGAAGGTTACATCAGCAGTGCATTGCTGAGAAATCTCATCTGTAATCTCATGAGATCTCAGGGAAAGGCATTTTCCTCCCGAGATGATGTGCATAGTCACATGTCAGTCACATGTGCCAGAGTTCCAGTAAGTAAAGAGAGATCCAGTAACATGCCCTTAGTTAAAATGGCCACTGCCAGAAGACTGGGGAAGAAAAGAAAAATGAGGTATGCAAAAAATAAAAAGCCGGCAATTATCTAGAAGTATGTGTTTGTAGATTGTCATTACTAAACATTTCTAAAGGTGCCTTTGTTGTTATTTTGAAGATATGGGTAAAGTTCCTCTTTAAGGTCAGTAGAAGGGACCTGTTCCCTATGTATGCTGACCCCCTGCACCTAGAACATTTGGATCCAAGGTCTGCAGCCTTGAGCCTCTGTATCAGCAGATTGATAGAGATTAGACATCTCATTTCTCACATGAGTCTCCTTCAGTGAACATACAGAGCAATTTTTAGTTAAGTGTTGGTCTGCGGAACTGGCTTGAAAGAAGTGTCTTTTCAGAAGTACCCAGGAACCAGAAGTCTCCATCTAGCGAGATAGATGGCATCCAGTCCTGGTCAGAATTGCACAGTCCAGTCTTGTCCGCCATTTATGTCCCACAGTTCAGTAGTTTCAGCCCCAATCTCATGTTTAGTTTACTTATTTGTATTGAGATTGTAGTCCATTGCAGTAGTGGGCTTGGAGTGGTGGCTACTTTACAACACACATGGGGAACAAAAGTAGCCACCCTCCAAAAGGAAGGACAGTGTCAGCACCAATTCAGAGATGAGTTCGAGCCGACGTGTGACAATTAAACTGTCACACATCGGCTCAATAGTTTGGGCATACCGTCGCTCGCTCACTTCTCAATCATCTCCCTGCAGAGAGCAGTGGCTGTGAGTTCCCCCCCTCCCCGCTCCGATCTGCCAGTGCTGACTGGAGGAACGGACGGGGGAGGAGGCAGGTACAGCTGGCTCTGCCTCTAGATAGGCAGAGCCAGCTGTCATTCACGCAGCTGGGTGGATCTCTACAGTAATGTCGGGATCCGTCCCGGCTGCAGCGGTCTCAGTGTATATATATATATATATATACTGAGCTTTGGGTCATGGGAGGACGCTAGTTTGTGTCCTCCCGTGACCCTTAAGAGAACTATGGGGAAAAACACTTACCCCATAGTTCTCTTTTAAGGTATTTGAATGCATTTTTAAGATTTAACTCCTGAGTTTAGTGTCACTTTAAAGTACCTGCCTGTGCTCTGCTTTTCTAGTACATTTTGGCCTAGTCTTGCTCTTTGTCCTGCCACTGGTCAATTTTGCATGCTTAAAGGAGAACTATGGGGTGAGTGGATTACACTCATCCCCATAGTTGGAGCCGGCATGTGACATTGAAACTGTCATAGGTCGGCTCTATTGATCGAGAAGTGAGTGAAAACATACTGCCGATCCACTCACTTTCCGATCATCTCCCTGCAGCGAGCGGTGACTGCTGTCACCGCTCCCCACAGGGATCTCCCCCTCCCTTCTCTGATCCTCCAGCGCTGACTGGAGGGACAGACAGGAAGGGGGTGGGTATAGCTGGCTCTGCCTCTAGATAGGCAGGGCCCACTCTCAATCAGCTAGTTGGGTGGATCTCGATAGTATTGTCGTTATCCATCGTCGCTGCGACGCTCCCAGCATATAGCAGGCAATCGCCCGCTATATACTGAGTTTTGGGTCACAGGAGTAGGTTGGTCCTCCCGTGACCCTAAAGAGAACTATAGGGAAACAAGGTTACCCCATAGTTCTCTTTTAATGTTATTTATCTTTAATCTTAACATTTTACATAGGCTCAGCGTACCATTTCTATCTGCAGTTTGCATGTCTCACTGCTAAAACACCTGAAAAAAGGCTTTTCTCTAACGTTCATTGAAGGACACAGGGCAACAGATCGTAGATCCTGCACTATAGGGTATATCGCCACCTGCAGGAGACAAAGACAACCTACAGGCGGCCCCTGCTGGTGGCCCAACCCCCCAACTGCTGACAAGTCTCCAGTTTTTTGCCTAGCGTCAGGAGTAAGGAGCTAAATAAAATTCTCTCTGGAAATCCAGCGACATGCTGGATGATTATAGATCCCTGGAGTCTCCCCTGTGCGGCCAACGAGCGCATGCAGTCCCACTACGGTGGTTCGGCTGTGACGGTGATACCTCGACGCCTGTGGGCTTTTTGGCCCGGTGGGATGCATATGACTGGAGGTCTTGGCCTGACAGTCACAGCAGCCCACACAGGCTGACGGCGCCGCCACCAAGGTCGGGGCCTTTTCCCGCCATTTCCTGCACGTCCTGAGGTGAGGCTTCCCCTTCGAGCTGCTAGAGTCGGCCAGTGATACTATGGGAGTTCACTTGGTATGGTATGTATGGACCTGTGCTGGGGACGTGCGGGTGGACCCTACCTGCTGGATGGCTCTCTGACTGACAGTCCCTTGTGTGGGCAACGTGCTGTGAGGGTCCGGGTCCTGTGGCGGGGGGCCACAGCTTAGTATTACACAGGGCCCCTGTCTGTCTCTCTCGCCCCTTCCCCATACCTCATGGGTGCAGTGTGGGTTGTCAGTTGGTGTTGGCTGTCTGCTGGGCCCTCTGTGGCGTTTCCTCTACATGCGGGGGCTCTGTGAGGGTGTCTGGGGATGTCTGAGGTAAAATTCGGCCTCATTTTCGTTGAGGGCAGGCACCCTATTCAGTCGCTGTCACTTTCTGTGGTGAGCTCTGGTACATGGCCTAGTTCGGACGGGCAAAAGGGGCGTTATATTCCTCAGCGGGGCTGTCTGCAGACCAGGCGTGTGCAGCTCTCCTCCGAATCGCTCTGCTGTGGTGTTTCAGACGCGGGGGTCGTAAGTACTGCTGGGATCCCTCTCTGCTTGTGACAGTCTCCTGAGGCAGTGGGGAGGTGTGAGCGGGGTTTCATGGAACGCACCGCCCACGTTACCTTGCGAGGGCTGCGGGCTGCTTTCTGCTGATTCCTCTCATTCCCCCCTTTTTGTGCGTCCTTTACGCCGGCCCCTCCCTCCCAGGCACTCTTGCCCCCCTCGAGGTCCTTGGTGGGTCTGGGCAGTACCGTGGGTACTGTGTTGTCCCTTGAAGTTTTTTCTTCTGCCATGGATGGCTTTGTGACGCGCATTGAACGTGCACTGACACAGAAGCCCCCTAAGAAACATACATCCCCTTTTTCGATGATTTCATTTATAAAGAGTGGAAGCCACCTGCAACGTCATTCGCAGTTCCGAAATGTTTCTCTTTTCGCTATCCTTATGAGGAGGCCTTTTTGGCTAAATGGACATCTCCCCCTGCGGTAGAACCTCCGGTTTCTCGCCTGAACAAGGCTACGGTTATCCCGGTGGAGGACTCCCCGTCCTTTCGGGACCCCACCAATAGGACAGCAGAGGCGGTCTTGCGGACTATGTACTCTGTCTCGGGGGTCCTGATGCGCCCGGTTCTGGCTTCTGCCTTGGTCTCCCAGACTCTGACAGTATGGGCAAAGAGGTTGCATCAGGGGCTTGCGGAGGTAAATGTTTCTCCCGCTTATGTGGAATTGGCGAACAATTGGTGCAGGGCCTTCCGTATGTCTGCAACTCTGCCCTGGAAGCGGCACCCCTGGTGGCGACACTGTCGATGTCGGTGGTTATGCTTCACCGGTTTCTTTGGCTCAAATGCTGGTCCGCTGACCAGGCTTCCAAGAAAGCTCTGACGGAGCTTCCCTTTACTGGGGACCGTTTATCTGTACCTCCTTAGATGAGATTATTAAGGATTTGACGAGGGGTAAGAGTGCCTTCTTACCTCAGACGCAGAAGAAGGAACAGCGGCGGAAGCCTGGTCCCTTCTTTTCTGCTCACAAATGGCTTTTTCGGCCAACCTCCAAACCTCCTCCCTCCCAGACTGCCAAGCGTCCCTGGCAACCTAAGTCTGCCAAGCCCGCCGGCAAGCCCTCGTCTGCATGTAGGTCTGGCCCCAGCTCCGGGTCCCAGGGTGGGGGGGCGCCTTCGGCCTTTTGCGGATTTTTGGGTGGCTCACGTCTCCGACACATGGGTGCGGGGCCTGGTTTTCTTTGGGTTGCCAGATCGAATTTCTGTCCCGTCCCGGGAACAGGTTTTTCCCGTCCAACACACGACTTTGCCCTCCACAATTGGCAGATATTTACCGCACAGTGGCGGACCTCTTGTTCCAGGGGGTGATTGTGCCGGTTCCGTTCTCGGAAAGGTTCGGGGCATTTTCTTCCGACCTGTTTACCGTGCCCAAGAAAGAAGGGGTTTGAGGCCCATCCAGGGCCTCAAACGTTTTGAACACTTTTGTGCGGGTCCGTCGGTTTCGGGTGGAATCTATCAGGTCCGTAGTGGCGTATCTCCGTCAGGGGGATCTGCTGGCCTCCGTCGACATCAAAGATTTCTACCTTCATGTGCCCATTTGTGTCTCATCAGCGATATCTTCGTTTCGCGGTGGGGGAAGAGCACTTCCAGTTTGTGGCGCTGTCTTTCGGCCTGGTGTCGGCCCCGCGGGTGTTCAACAAGGTGTTGCTTTGCCGGGGGATCTCGATCATGGGGTATCTGGACGATCTTCTTCTGCGGGCAGTGTCGCACTCTACTCATGTGACTGCTCTGGAGGTCACTGCGGTCCTTTGGGAAGTTCGGATGGATCCTGAACTTCCAGGAGTCTTGTCTGGTGCCTTCCCTGCGACTGGAGTGCCTGGGCCAGGACTCTTCAGAGGAACATCGTGTTACAGTGGGATGTTTCCCTCTTGTCCCCGCACAGGGGGATCGATAAATGTATCGGAACTTCGGGCGAATCGTCTATCTCTCCTTCATTGGACGACCCGCCTTCGGGGTCTGTCGGTTCGGATCCAGCCGAGAGGTGTCCGGGATCCTCTCCTGGGCGGAGAGTCGGGTTCTGGCCCTCTCGGCAGTTCACATTCCGGGGGTGGACAATTGGTGCCTCAGTCGCCGGACCCGGGAGTATGGTCCCTACACCAGGAAATTTTTCATCAGCTTTGTCTTCGCTTTGTGTCAACGGATGTGGACCTTCTGGCGTCTCGACTCAACCGGAAGGTAGAGAGATCGTAGCCCGGGCTCTGGATCCCTGGGCGGAGGCGGATGCCCTGATGGCTCCCTGGAAACCTTACGGTCTGATTTATGACTTTCCTCCACTCTACCTGTTGCCTCGGCTTCTACGACGGATCATGGCTGAAGACGTCACCGTCATCCTCGTGGCCCCAGATTGGCCTCGGAGAGCGTGGTACACGGACGTGGTTCAGCTGGTGGTGGACGCCGTGGCGGCTGCCTCTGCGTCCGGATCTTCTGTCCCAGGGACCTGTGTTCCATCCTTCTTTACAGTCGCTGGCTTTGATGGCGTGGCTGTTGACAGCCAGGTCCTAAGGGACCGGGGGTTGTCCGATGTGGTTATTTCCACGATATACCATCGCACGTGGAGGGCCTATTTTTCCTGGTGTGAGGGTAAGGCTCTGTCTCCACGTTTGTTCTCGATCACGAGAATTTTTGCATTTTTGCGCGGGGGGGGGGGTGGTTCATGGGTTGGTTTGAGCACAGTGGAGGGCCACATTTCTGCATTGACTGTGCTTTTCCAGCAGCCCTTGGCATCTAATACCTTAGTTCGCACCTTTGTTCAGGCGGTTACGCGTGTTGCTCCTCCTGTCCACTCGCCTTTGGCGCCGTGGGATCTGAATTTGGTGCTTTCGGTGTTGCAGGAATCTCCCTTTTGAGCCTCTGTTTTGATGTGGTTCGCGCTCTTCGTGTTTATCTGGTAGCTACGGCTTCTTTCCGTGAGTCAGATTCATTGTTCGTGTTCACGGAGGGCACCTGTACGGGCCAGGCCGTGTTGGCGGCTACCATTTCTCGGTGGGTTCGTCATGATGTTGTTCAGGCGTACACCGTTAACGGGCGTGAGCCTCCCTTTCCTGTCACTGCCCATTCTACTAGGGCTGTTGGGGCATCTTGGGCCTTCCGCCATGGTGGCTCGGTTTCTCAGGTTTGTAAGGACACTACTTTTGAGGGGTCTTTTGGGAATTTTGGTTGTTTTGCCCATCCCTCTGTGTGTTACGGCTTGATGACGTCCCTACAGTACAGGATCTACAATCTGTTGTGTCCTTCAATGAATGGAAGAGAAAATAGGATTTTTGTACTCACCGTAAAATCCTTTTCTGTCTGTTCATTGAAGGACACAGGTCCCGCCCTCTATATTGGGTGTGTACTCCTAACTGCTTGTTACTTACTGGAGACTTGTCAGAAGGTGGGGGGTTGGGCCACCAGCAGGGGCCGCCCCTAGGCTGTCTTTGTCTTTTGTTGTGTGCCTAGCGTCCTTCTCCTGCAGGTGGCGATATACCCTGTAATACGATCTGTTGCCCTGTGTCTTTCAATGAACGGAGAGAAAAGGATTTTACGGTGAGTACAAAAATCCTATTTTTTCAAACTGAAATAAATCTGTTGCCAAGCTATTTGTAAAAGAAAAGGAAAAAAATGATTGATGCTCTGCAATTCTATCCATAGTCAGCTGTGCAGATCGTGGCATGTGAGTAAGCCAATAATCAGAGCTCAGTTGGCCGCCATATTGGGTTGAGGTGTTTTTTTGCGGTTGCAGTCCCTGTTCCAGCGAATTATTTGAAAGATGTATTCATGGTTAAACATATAAAAGTTTTGAGAGACTCAAAATCACACTGCTGACTTTCTGTCTAGTTATCCCCAAGGCAAAAACAACCAGTTGTCAGTTTGATGCCAAGTTGCTCCCCAACATGGTAGACATGTCTGGTGGCTATGGTTTCATTTATGAAACAGTCAAATGTTTAAATTGTAACTTGTATCAACTGATACAATGTTTATGCTCCTTCATCAGGACTGCAAATATGAAAAAAAAACTTGTCACTAATTTTCATTAGCATACCACTGCAAATCTCCAGTTATGTGGCACTATGCAAAAACCTTCCTTATACAAACATTGTTTATTCTATTGTGTTGAGGCAGCTTTGTAATTAAACTGGCTTACCTGGTTGTAAAATTTTTTTCTTATCCAGGTTATTTGGAGATGGTGGAAAATCTCCCTCCGAAGTGAATTTCGGGAAACAAAACCTGGAGAACTAAAAGAGTCTCACCAGGACTTTGTGGATGATTCAACCCTGCAAGGTAATAGTTGCCAGAAAATAAAAAAGTTTGTATAGCATGGACGAAATAGCAATGGTTTGCTGTAGGGATGCACCGATACCAAGACTAGTATCGGTATCTGTGCCGATGCTGAGTATTTGGGCGAGTACTCGTACTTGCCCAAATGCTCCCGATGTCTATGCAGATATTGGGACGAGGAAGTATGGAGCAGGCTTCCCGGGCAATCAGAAAGCCGGGTGATGTGTAATGACTCGCCGGCCAGCTTCTTGCTTGGCCAGTCAGGAAGCCAGGTGACCTGTACCACGCTGCCCAGCTTCCTGATTGGTCAGGAAGCTTGCCAATCAGGAAGCCATTTGGCGAGTCATTATCTGGCTACCTGATTGGCCAGAAAGCTGTCTCCACGCTTCCTTGTCACCTGGTGATGAGGGAGCATGGAGATGGCTTCCTGGCTAACTGGAAAGCTGGGTGGCGAGTCGTTACATGCCGCCTGGCTTCCTTAATGGGACTTCCGGTATTCGATTGGCAAGTACCGAAAAAGAAATATCGGTACTCATACTTGATACGGAACAAACAGTATTGATGCATCCCTAGTGTGTGGTGTTAAGTCGTATATTAGTATGTCTAAAGGTGGTCATACAAGTTAAGGTATTTTTATGTAATAAATCAGGAATACGCAGTTCTTATCGCCCAGCACCCGGGACATGCAGTTCTGGGCGCTAGACATATGGTTTTTGTTTTCTACATTTAGCCCCCACTGTGGGCAAGCAGGGCTAAATGTAGAGCAGGGGAGTTACTGCTTGTTTTGTATAAGTGATGTGAGCAGCTGTACAGCCCAACCCCACACAATAATGTCTCCGCACAGGGCGATCTGGCATTCGTGCTGCAAGAATCTACAGATTCTTATCCCAGGTGTCCCTATTCAGTTGCAGTCGGCTGTACAGGGTGCCACATCTGTTATCGGCAGTCCACATGTAATCGTATATTATATGATTATATGTGGTTTGGAATAGATGACTGTCAATGGATGCAGGATAGATGCACCTGTGATTCCTGCTGCAGGAATTCCAGAGGGTCCCATGTGACTGAAGCCTAACTGGGAGAGTGAGAAATGGGATATTGGATAGGTAAATCATATAACAAATTTAATTCAAGATAATATAGAAAGGATCAGATTGTTACATTTTGAATCATCAGGTCCCCGTGTGTTGCGTCCATCCCTAGATCTTTTAAAAGATTCTTTTGATTGGTTTGCATAGAACACAGCACATGACAGTTCTTTGCACTACATAATTGTACAAGTCCCAAAGACTCTGCTGTACCTTCTTCCAGAGCAGCGCTTGCAGGAGGTTGCTAAGGAACACAAGTGAATGGCAGTGAAACTCCTTAATTTACAGGTTTCATGGGGATACCAGGAAATCAGACCAGGGAATTGTCCTCTTTCATTGTTCATGTCATATGTTTCTTTGCCTCAATTTGATCCTGTGTGGGAATGGCAGCACCAACTTCCTTATGTTAGACTGAACTCCCCATCACTCTTCCCCTATCTGGCTCCAGCTATCTCATTTTTTTCTAACTGCAAACCCAAACACTTCGTATCAAAAGCTCCCTGTCTGGTTGACGTACATGACTCTGTGTTCCCATCTACTGTAACTTTGAAAGCTTCTGTTTTCCAGGGAATTTTGCCAAAATACCTCCCTTCCTCTGTCAAGCAAATTATAACACAGTTCCTCACCCTTGCTGTATAAATATAGTTCCGTGTTTCAGACATAATTCAGGATTAACATCATTGTTACTGCACGTTACCAGATTTAAATCCTATTAAAATAGTTTAGTGTTTAATTTTGTAATATGACCTGGAATTATCTGCCGAGCGTGCGCGATGACGTCATCGCGCACGCGCGGGGTGACACTCGGTTACCGCTCCGGGTGTCACCCAGCCTCGGGACGCCCCAGCCTGGAATATGAGAGTTTTGGGTTGATTTACTTAAGACAAATGGGCTGTAAGGGAATTTGCACTTTGCAGCGGAAGTTTGCCCTTAGTTGCTTTGGAGTGGTTACCGCTCCGGGTGTCACCCAGCCTCGGGACGCCCCAGCCTGGAATATGAGAGTTTTGGGTTGATTTACTTAAGACAAATGGGCTGTAAGGGAATTTGCACTTAGTTGCTTTGGAACCTCCCAGGTAGTGACACGGAGGTGTTCCCAACTACAGCAGATTTATTGTACCAAAAGCCATTGTAGATACTCCAACTGTTGGCTAATATTTGCATCGCAGCTCAGCATCTACATGCTTTGAGTATACAAATGTAACGTGCATATAAACCCTCACAGGGTTAAGTATGCCACTAAAAGGATATTGATATATCAGTTTGACAAGTGCAAAAATATTTGATTCCGCCAAAAATCCAGTGAACTTAAAAGTTTCTGTGTGGTGTTGGCTCAAGCAGTGCTATCAGCCTTGCCCAGTTTATCTCTGTGAATTACAGAACACTTCTGCCCTTTGTTAGGGAGAGGGGGAGGTGTTTTGTAGTGCTAGCACAGTTCCTGTCCTAGGATGATACCCATGTACAGAAAGCGGGAGGATCACCAAGTGAAGAAAACTGCAGTAAAGAAAACGAATGCAGCCACCACATATAAGGACTAGTATGTGACTTGTAGGACTTAAGCTGGCCATAGATGGCTTGATTTTCTCTTGTTCATTTCACGGGTCAAAAAAAAAGAAAAAATTGATTCGCCCATCCATGCAAAACTGTGTGAATGGAGGAATGTCCACCCCCAGTTATTGTATTTAGGCAGCCGTGGTACCCGTGGTACACACGAACAATGACTGCATGTGACAGGATAGTTACATAGTATTTGAGGTTGAATAAAGACACGTGTCCATTAAGTCCAACCTATTGTGTGTATGCATGTGCTGCTACATGTGTATGAGTATATGTGTGATATTGTTATTAAGTGTACCTATTGTTTTTTGAACAATTCCACACTCAGCTGAAATCACTGCTTGCAGCAGCGAGTTCCACTTCCGCTCTAACCGAGAAGAACCCCCTACGCCCCTTGTGCTGAAAACTTTTCTCCACCAATTTTAGGTGGTTGCCTCTGGTCTTTTTTTCTGAGTTTACCATAATGCAGTCACTTTTCGGCCAATCATTTTCCACTTTTATCCAACGGGGTGGTACAGTGAACCCACTGTTCAAATTCTGGCCCGTTCAGCAGCAATCTGATAACATTTCAGCAAACTATGACCGGCTTTAAAGTGCAGTTTAACTTTAGAGGTCAAATTTGAGACAACACCACTATATGTTTGTGTTCCTATATATTCGGCATACCTATAAATATTACCTTTCAGCTGTTTTGTTGGTGGAGGTCTTTATGCAGATTCCAATCTACTCTGAGCAGTTTTCAAAGTGAGCCTAGAAGGTCAGACTGAGCTTCCTGTCCCTAACATACAACACCTCCAAGCCTTAAACCCTTTGTTAGGATAGACCGTGTACAAATCTAGTTTACAGCTGATAATAAAATCTTCCAGCACAGTACAGACAGGGTTCATTAGAGTAAAAACTATGCACTGCCCCCTCCTCATCAATACATGGGGGTGGGGGGAGCTAGGTAGGATTTTTTTAGTAAGTAAAAAGCACTTACAAATATAAGCAGCACATTTTTTTTTTAAAGTTGTACAATATGAATGGGAACATGTAACAAATAGAAAGTAGAGGTTAACCCAATTTGGCAACAAAAGTGGAACGAGAACAACAGGAAGGTGAGATATGTCTGAGATGGGGCCTTGACATTTTACTATGCAAATATGTTAAAAGCAAACAAATCAGATTCTGTTTTGCACCAAAAAACAATTAAAAGCCTCCCATAGATTATAACTTGTTGCTGAGTGTTTGTGTACCCAATTTATCAAAGTGCTTCAGCTAAAGACTGATGGATCTCTATTGCTCCATAGCAACTGATCAATATCACACTTTCAGACTGCAATTGCTGTTATCTTTTGGAGGTTGGAAGAGATAACACAAGAAGATTACCTGGTTTCCTTGGCTTCAGCTGTATCTGGGGATCCAGGGAGAATGTTTTAAAGTTGAAAGTAGTTTACCAATAAAACAAGATTATTCTACAATTCTGTGTACTTTTGTAGAGAATCTAGTTTTGCTTTAAGTCTGACATTGTAGATTTGATGTCAGAGCTCAGGGGACACCGTATCAATTTCCTGTTTTGATATAACTATCCATTCTCAGGAGTGGTAAAGCCATTGTAATGGCAGGCAGTTGTTAGGGTAGACTTCCAGTGACCTCTGACTCCCGACACTCAAGCTAGAGAGCCAGACACCGTCAGGATGCATAATTCTAAATAAGGGGACAAATAAAACGACAGTATTTCACAAATCAGCATGAACAATTAAAATAATTTAAGACCGTATTCATATCTATATATCCAGTTGGGACTGGTTCTCTTTAACCTGCACCTGTAAACCATGGAGGGCTCTGTACTATTGTTATCTTGCAGTGTATTTTTGAACATTTCTGCTTACTACCGTTTAGCTGTGTCTTCCAGCAAACTAATCTTTTATAGGGATGTATGGTGCTGCAAGTAAAAGAGCCTGTGCACATTAGTCCCTCCTCTAAAACACTGCGTTATAGCATACGGGCTAGTGCAATGTAGCAGTGTGTGTTGTACCTCTCACCACCAGAGCTGCCACAATGCACTATCCTGTCCGCTATGTACAATGTGTACATACCATTCAGTTCCCTGCACGGCAGAACAGCGTGACCTGCACAGCGCATCCCCATTGTTGTGTGCACAAGGCACAAAGATAACAATTGTTTTCTATGCGACCAAGCTGTGAACTGCGTTGTTCTGGTGCAGTAAGCCACAAGTCACCACTGTGTGCGTAAAAGGGAGCTTATATTTATGTTTCATGTGCATTTTAGCGCATGCAGTTCAAAACAGAATAAAGGCAGTACCAGCCTTCTGAAAAGTGTGTAAAGGAAAAAAAATCCGGTATATGAAAACACATAAAATATGCTTCAAAGCGCATGTACAATTAACCACTTCATGACCAGGTTGTTGAACCCCTTTCCTGGCCGGGCCATTTTTCAGTGTTCAGCGCTGCGGTACTTTGACTGACATTTATTCCGTCACGCAACGCTGTACTGAAATTAATTTTATACCATTTTTTGGGGTCAGATAGAGCTTTCGTTTGGTGGTATTTAATCACCACTGGGGTTTTTATTTTCTTTTTTTAATATATAGAGAAAAATGTACCAAACTGTTTTCCCTACATTATGTTAAAACATTTCTTATTACCCATTTTTTTTTGTTAAAATATATAAGACGGGGTCACGTCAGGTAAATAGACACCAAACATGCCTTATAATTGAACCCGCCTGCAAAATCTCAAAAAACTACCATACCCAAAATTGGCCATAGGCGACGCTTTAAAAGCTTTTACCGCTCATCAGTTTAGTGTTATCAGTGATTGGCCCTAAAATTATTGCTCGCACGTTAAAATTTGCGCTGATATGTAACTTGTGCAGTGTAATCCATGTTTTTGCAAGTAGATGCACCCGACACATATTTACGTTTGTATGTGAGGGCGGAGGATTTTTTTATTTTATGTGACTCGTTTTTGTTTTTTTTTAACACTTAACTTTATTGTCATCACATAGGTGGCTAAGACGCCCCCCTATGTGATAGCAAATACATGGTGACAGTGTCTATAAGAACCCCAATGTCACCTAGGGACCCCTAGAGAAGCTGATGAAGCAGAGATCTTCTTCTGGAGGGGTCCCGCACACTGTTCGGCACCATACAAGTGATCGGGCAGCTGTAGAGCCATCCGAACGCTAGCATGTAACAGCCGTCACCAGCTGTTTAAAACTTTTACTGTGTCCTGCAAGCGCAATCAGAAAAAAAAAACCTCGTCCATGTACGGCGACCCGCACCTAAAGCACTTGCCTGTCCATTTTATATACAACGGGCAGAGGGCAAGTAGTTAAAAATAGTGCTGGTAATGATTAAAATTTTCGTGTTCGATTAATCTAAATTGTTTTTAATCGATTAATTTCGATTAATTATAACGCACATACAGATCCAACTACATGAGATCCAACTACCCGGTCGCAAATGCGACTGATGCAGCCCTGGTAGTTTCGCCAGTGCCGGTATCTGCATTTAGTATTGGGTCATTTTCACAAGTACGAGTGCTTGTGAAAATGCCCAGTATTGGCACAGGTGCATCCCTACTTAATGTAATGTATTGCTGGGACTTGCAGTCCTGCATAGTTGGTGGTATTCAGCATTGCTGTATAATCATTGTACATCAATGCAGAACACCACCAGCTATACAGGGCTACAAGTCTAAGCAATACATTATAATGTAAATTAGAATACCCCCAGTTTAAACCCCCCCTTCCCCATCTAGCCTTCACCCAGCCTTACCTGACTCCTGCAGCAGCTGCTTCATCTTCCTCTCCTTACAGCTGATTGTGCTGCCTGGCGGTGCCTGCAATGTCTGTAGCAGCTCAGCCAGGCAGACAGGTGACCGACACAGCCTCCTCTCCACGCACAGCTGCCCGTACATTCTACTGCTACGGGTGGCAGAGCGGCGGGGGAGGGAGGGGGATTTACATGAAGGAGCTGCGGGCCCTCTGCTTTCTCTCTGGGCCCCCCGAACAGGCGGAACTCCTCAGCTAACGAAGGGAAGGAGGAGTCCGGTGACGTCGATGTCCGTGACGTCACCGGATCTCCGACGGAAAACCCGGAAGCCGGCGGAGAGGTGAGTACCGATCAAAATAATTTTGATCGAACAAAAAAAATTTACAATTAATCGAGGGATTAATCGTTAATTTCCACAGCCCTAGTTAAAAAAACTTATTTTTAAAGTGCAGAAGAACTAATAGACCCTAAGCAGAGTAATTGTGCATCGAAAAAAAGTGACACCGCGCTAAAGGTGAACTACAATCGCTGTCACTTTTTTTCGATTTGTTAGGGATCCCCCTTTTTTTTCATAGCAGCTTTAGGGTTAATTGCCTGTAGCTGGTTCCAAGAGCGCAGATTTTGGTTTTTACAGAGTCATTGTGCATGACTACTAAACAAGAAGCCAGGAGGTGCATGTGAAACGAGCAAATATGACTGCTGCTTGTACATTAATTATAAACACACATAGGAAATATTATTTATATTGAAGCAAACTTCTGGCAATGAAAACAGTTCTAAACTAACATAAGCATGACAAAGCGAACAGCATAATGTATGTACAGGAAACATTATTCCAAATAAACACCTTAATAGGGCTGGAATGATCAGCTGTCCTGGAAAAAATACTGCTCCAGGTTCTTTCAGTGCTGCTTACATACTGTATACAATGCCTTATGGGACTTGTAGTTCCACAACAACTGGAGGGCTGGAGTTTGGCTACACCCGGCCTAGACTCTTGTTCATCAGATTTCTGCAGAGATGGGAGATTCAGGAATCCTATTAGCCTATCCTGCCCTTCAACAGGGATTATAAAACCAGTTACCATTGTCTTTACATATATTGGCAGTAGGGATGCACCGATACTAGTATCCGTATCGGTGCCAATGTTGAGTATTTGGGAGAGTACTCGTACTCGCCCAAATGCTCCGATGCCTAGCCTGATACTTGAGCTTCAGGTATCAGGAAGCCGGGCAGCGAGTCATTACACGCTTCCCGGCTTCCTGATTGTCCAGGAAGCTGGCTCCATGCTCTCTCGTCACTTGTGACAAAAGCATGGAGCCAGCTTCCCGGCCAATCAGAAAGCCAGGCAGCGTGTAATGACTTGCTGGCCAATCAGGAAGCCGGACGGTGAGTTATTACACACACCCTGGCTTTCTGATTGCCCAGAAAGCCGGCTTCATGCTCCCTCGTCATCTGGTGAGGAGGGTGCATG
Source organism: Nanorana parkeri (assembly GCF_000935625.1). Classification (NCBI taxonomy): domain Eukaryota; kingdom Metazoa; phylum Chordata; class Amphibia; order Anura; family Dicroglossidae; genus Nanorana; species Nanorana parkeri. Next base: position 92,951 of record NW_017307444.1, on the reverse strand, counting down.
GAGCCAGCTTCCTGGCCAATCAGGAAGCCATGCACCATGTCATTACACGGTGCGCACCTTCCTGATTGGCAAGGAATCCAGCTCCATGCTTTCTCGTCATCTGGTGACGAGGAAGCATGGAGACGGCTTCCCTGCTTATCGGGAAGCCGGGTGGCGAGTCTTTACATGCCGCCTCGCTTCCTTAACCCCTTCATGACTGAGGCCCTTTTTTCAATTTTTGCACCCATGTTATATTCCACATTTTAGGCCTGAAAATGACGTAAAACCCCCCAACATTATATATTTTCTGAATGCCAAGACCCTATAGAATAAAATGGTGGTAGTTGAAAATTTTTATGTTGCGCAATATTAGCGCAACTCCTTATTAAACCCCAAAATTTAGTGACAAATTTAATTAAATGCCCCAAAACACAACAAATTACCCATTTTTTTAATGAAATATAAAAGATGAGGTTACAACGAGTAAAACGATACCCAACATGCCCAGTTTCCCTTCTTCGGGACGCAGAAGCGATCTGGCGACAGGTAAGTCGCCAGGATCGCTTCTGTTGTAAAGCCGACAGTCGGCTCTACAAGTTTAAACAGACTCCCGGCGGCAAAAGTCGCCGGGAGTCTGTTTAAACAGCCCCGATGCTGGCGACGTACACTGTACGTCGTCAGTCACGAAGGGGTTAATGAGACTCCGGGAATCGGTATTCGGTATCGGCGAGTACCGGGGGAAAAAATATCGGTTCTTGTACCCCATACCGAAAAAGCGTTATCGGTGCATCCCTAGTTGGCAGGACACAATGGAGCCCGGGGCAGCATTTCTTTACAAAAGTGAAGTATTTTAGCCCTTCCTTTGCTCTTTATTTTGGACCCCTTGCAATGCTATTAGCACAAGCTTTATGTTACTATCTGAGTATCGGTTTGCTCTGCTTTAAAACACCCATGCTTGTGCCGAAACAAAATCAGTATGCATGATTTATATGTAGGTGCACTTTGTGATGTTGTCGAACAAACTGAATAGAAGATCAAAAATACGATTTTAAATATATGTGACCAACATGAGTAACTTAAAGGGTTTTAGCAAGTTTGGACTTGTCCAGCCTGATCCCCTTTCCTGCCCAGACCTGTGTGCCGAGACTCCACTTGGATAAAACAATGGTTAACTAGTTAAGCCCCGGAGTCATTTTAGCAATGGGCCTCTGCATTCAGCAGTAATTGTGCCATCACTTTTGATACAGAAGGGATACATTATTTATTGGGGACATACAAAGTTATATTTTGCTAATATTGTTCTCCAAGAGTTGTTTAATGTGCTTTTATATTTTACAGGTTAAGAAGAGAAAAAAGTTTTCCTTTTGTCAGTTTGTAATACTGGTAACCCTGTGATATCGGATTTTACCTGCAGGTGGCCCTGTGAGATCTGACATGACAATCCCAGTGCAATGAAGCACATTTGTAAGGGCTTGTTCACACCAAGCAGGTTACAGAACGCATCAAAAATGCATCCAATGTATTCCAATGGTATTTTGGGCTCTAGTTCACACCACAGTGTTCAGTTCCAAAAAAAACTGCAGCAAGCCTTATTTTATTTCTGCTCTGGAACGCATCAAAAACGGACCGGAACATCAGTCCCTGGCCCAAAAAAATGCACTGCATATGCAGAAACTCATGCAGATCTGGTCCGGATTTGGTGTGAACAAGCCCTTAGGGGTAATACCTCTCAATGGGGATTACAGAAGTGGACAGATTTAGAATTTGTGTTTAAAGTGAATATCTTTAATTTTAAAATGTTTAAAATTAATAAGACGATCTATAATTACAGGAGCTTGACGGTGCCTCCCATGACACCCATGTTGAAGATGCCAAATTTGCCCCCGCCCATATGTGCCCATGTATTTATTGGCTAGACCAGCGCAGAAATGAGAGCCCTAAGTGCTAAGCCCCACCCACTGATGAGGCCATTATCCAATGAGAGCCCTTTCATGTCTATTAAAGGTGCTTAAAGAAGAACTCCATGAAAATCACAAACCTGCCCTTGCAATGAAAGGGTTAAGTGCTCATTTTGTCCAAGGGGGTTAAAATAAAGCTGCTTTACTGATCTGATCCACGGTCCCACCATGGTCGGCACTCTCTCCCTCCGCTCCGGAATGTCCTTGGCGTCCTTATGTCTGATGTCAGGTCAGTGTACCTGCATAAGACATCAGCGGTCCTTTGACTGGTGGAGCCCAGGGTAGAAGAGGTTGCAGGCACCGGTCTAGGAGGCCGGAGGAGTCGGTGGGATCACCTGGTGATCCTGACAGGAAACACTTTCTGTCCTTCAGTGACAATGCTTTCCCACTCCAGGGTAGAGCACCGTTATCACCCATGGCCCCTCACTCCTGATTTGGACTACAGAACACCTCTGCCTTTGACTGGTTGTGACCGGTGCACTTGATAAAGCTGTGCTGTTGCATGCAGATAGAGGTTCTGATTGTATTCTCTGACAGGTTTCTTGGATCTCAACACAACCTGAAGAGAATTACAAATCCATTTGAAGGAAAAGCAGCACCAGTATGCGTATTCAGCTGTTTTCCTAGGGTTCAGCTTTTATAAAGGATTGGCAAATCAGCCACTAGAGGGAGCTCTGTATTTCTCTGCGTTAATGCTGAACCCCCGGGTACAAAGATATTCATTTAAATATTCCTCTTTAACCACAAAATATATAAATGTACTTCGTGCACAAAATCCCTTTGCAAACCTGGTTATTACCTTGTAAACATAATAGTGACATAGCTGTACATGGCTTGTGCAGGGGCCCAACCGGCTCTACCCACTACAGGCTGCCTGCAAAAAACTACAGGAGGGGGCAGAGACCAGACCAGTCATCCTGCACAGGAGATAGAGCAGCAGTGGCTAGTCTGAATTATAGGAAGCTCCATGTTTCACATTCGATTACTGCACAGATCTGGGGGGAAAACCCCACAAAGAATACACAATGCTCATGTATTTGGACAATAATTGCTTATCCCGGAGTTCAGCTTCAGCTCGGCCTCCCTGCTTCAAGTGACATTAAACCCTCAGATTTTTTAACATAAACCAATACTGTAATGTGTGCCTTACTGTAATCCATGGTTGTTTCCCTTCTCTTTGCTGCTCTTCCTTTTAAAAATGTCTCTCTTCTCATGCTGGGCAGAACTTCCCTTTGCAGCAGACTGCCTTGTCTCTGGAATGGCTACATGGTGTCTGTGTGAAGGTTCACAACCTGAGCCAGCACTACAGGAAGAGGCACTCAGCTGCAAAGGGAAGTTCTCCCCCAGCATGAGAAGAGATGAGGATTTAAATGGAAGAGCAGCAAAGAGAAGGGAAACTACCATGGATTACAGTAAGGCACACATTACAGTATTGGTTTATGTTAAACAATCTGAGGGTTTAATGTCACATTAAGGTGTACATTTGGGAAACCTTTTAAAAAAAATCATATTCTGTACATCGCTGCAGTACAAATTCTTCTTTTATTAGGGTCATCAAAAAAGTCAGATAAATATCAAATATTGTATGATTTTACATTTTTCTTTCTTCTTCTAGACCAGCAGGCGACACTTTCACCTTCATTTCATATTTTACATTAGGCTCTCATTTGCTGTATAGCCTGACTACACACAGAAGTTTATGACCCGTCAGCAATGAAGGCTAGGCTGGCTGGATTTACATTTACAAATGTAAATCAGTTTTGAAATGTAAAAACAAACAAAAAAAAGTCCCAAAACCATCATAGTTTTCCTTTTAAAGAGAGACCATGTAATTATATAACTATGACTTTACCCATATCTTTGAAATGACAACAAAGACACCTTTAGAAATATTTAGTAATGACAATCTACAAACGCAAACTTCTAGATCAGTCCAGGATTTGTATTCTTTGCACACCTTGTTTCTCTTTTGCTCCCCAGTCTTCTAACAGTGGCCATGTTTACTAAGGGAAGATTACTAGCTCCCCATTTACTTCCTGGAACTCTGGCACATGTGACCATGCACATCATCTCCGGGGAGGAAAATGCCTGTCCCTGAGATCTCATGATTGTAAGATGATTTCATATCGGCATGCAGAGCTGTATGCTGACGTGATTTTTAGTGAAAGAGGGTAAAAGTCCACTTTATGTCCCAAAGTACCCGTCAAGTTTGTGCACGCTCAATGGAAAACGGACGGTCCTGCTTTGGGGAAATGTGGTCATTTAATTCTTATTTATTACAGGTATTTACAGGTGAAACTCGAATAATTAGAATATCGTGCAAAGTTCATTTATTTCACTAATGCAACTTAAAAGGTGAAACTAATATCTGAGATAGACTCATTACATGCAAAGCAAGATAATTCAAGCCGTGATTTGTCATAATTGTGATGATTATGGCTTACAGCTCATGAAAACCCCAAGAACCCCAAATCCACAACCTCAAAAAAGTAGATTATTATATGCAATCAATAAAACAAGGATTGTACATAGAACAATATCGGACCTCTGAAAAGTACAAGCATGCATATGTACTCAGTACTTGGTTTGGGCCCCTTTTGCAGCACTTACTGCAATTACTTTTGCATGATATTCTAATTATTCGAGTTTCACCTGTATATAGCGCCGACAATTTACACAGCGCTTTACAGAGTGCACATTCACATCAGTCCCTGGCCCCAAGGAGCTTACAATCTAAGGTCCCTATCTTACATACATACATACAGGGCCAATTAACCTTCCAGCATGTCTTTTGGGGTGTGGGAGTAAACCGGAGTACCTGGAGGAAACGCACACAAGCAGAACATGCAAACTCCTTGCAGATAGCGGCCTGGCCGGGATTTAAACCAGGGACCCTGAGTACTGCAAGGTAGAAGTGCTAACCAGTACGCCACTGTGCCATCATTTGGGTCTGTCCGCAGTTATTCAATCAGTCTGCTTTAATAAAAAAAAATGTAAAAAGTTAAATCGATTAATCAAAGACGAAACAGGTAAAAGCAAAAAATAGATTTGTGAGCTCTTTGGTGTGTTTTTACTGTAGTGCCCCTAAAATGTACTCGGAGGTGTAATGACACATAATGTGTAAGGAGGGCGGTGCCTCACATTATACTGCTGGCTGCTATATATATATATAATATAATAAGACGGATTGAGATCACTTTCTTGTCTCTGTTAGATTGAGTATAGAAGTTGATGTGGTAACTGTGATTTGTCCTACACAGCTCAGATTGGCATAGTCTTCAGCCAGAAGGTATTGAGTTACGTCCTTGACCTATGCCGGGGTCAGTATGATTTCTTGGAGCGCCTTTCTGAGTCACTGCTACTCTACATCCTGACTTTTCTGGACCTAGAGGACATCGCTCAGCTCTCCCAGGTCTCTCATACATTCCAAAAGGTAAATAGCGAATATATGACTGGATCTCGTCTTGTATAGCTGAGGTAAAAAAAACTAAAAAGGTGTAGACGTTGTTGTTAAGCTGTTGTAGGGCTAGCGCGGGATTGCTGGATCCGGTGTAGTATATCTAAAGCTTACTATACATGTTACAGTATGACTGTGCCACGTTTTTTTTCAGCTCTTTTTTAGTGCTTTTTTTAGCACCTTTTTTCGTTCAGTGAAACGCGCGTTCGACGCTTGTGTTTATACCTACCTGGCGGTATGATTTTTTATTTTTTTTTAACTTTCAAACTTCCCGCTGGTTCCGCCCCCCCTGCAATGCGGACGCTCGCCAGGGACGGAACCCGGAAGACGGTAGCGGCCGGAGGACACAGCGGGGATCGCGGACAAGGTAAGACCTACGCTGTATTCCCGAGTGTGGCTTGGGGTTACCGCTTTGTTAACCCCGAGCCACACCGGGAATAACAATGGATACGCACCCCAAAGAAGCTCCTGTACTTGTTTGGGCATAGGGCGTTTTTCAGCGCGTTTCCACGAGCTGAAATACGGCCAGGTGGGAACCATGCCCGTAGGAAATTATGGGATTTCAGGTTTGAACCCAGCCTAAAGGTGCCCATACACCTTACGACCATCGCAAGACCTTTTGTCTTGCGATGGTCGTAAGCTCATTGAAAGCTCGTACGATCTGCCCATCTTGGACGGGCAGATCGTACTTGCGATCATCGAAAGCCCGCCCCGCTGAGGGGCGGGCTTCCGATGACCGCAGTGAGGGGCGGGCTTCCGATCACTGCAAACGGGCAGTGTGCGCGTGCGCACACCGGCCCCTTCTGCAGTTGTCGAACAAGCAGGCCACTAACCCGCCTAAAATCGTACGATTCTCGGCGGGTTTTCAAGCCTGCTTGTTCGACAGAAGACATGCGACCGTACAGTAGAAACGGTCGCACGCCTTCCATACACTGTACGATTCTCGTACGATCGCGGGATTTCCCGCGATTCTCGTACGAGAATCGTACAGTGTATGGGCACCTTTAGACTGGAGAAGACAGAATCTGGAGCAGCTGTACATGGCAACCAATCGGCTTCTAGTAAATCCATAGTAAATGGTGAGCTTTTAGCACCAAGTCAGGGGGTGCTCTGTGGACATAAGGAATGAACCCCGGGTGCCTCTTTTGAAGTCACATGAACACATTTATGTTCTTGTCAGATTAGGAGCTTCTTTTGTATTTTAAAGTGATATTAAAGTCAAACAATATTTAAACTATTTCAGATGCTGATTACATTTCTTACAATGGATGCTGCTTCTTAATACTTAAAGGTTTTAGCTTTCTGCAGAATCAGCGGGGTCCCCCGAGCACTGGCCCTGATATACAGTTTTAGGGTGGCTCCTTTCCCTTGCAGGGTCCTATGGAGTGTGTGGCAATAAGCTGTGTGTGTCATACAGCTCCCTATGCCACTCAGCCAGGCTCACAAACCTCTCTGTTGTGCATACAAGGCACAGAGAAAACCATTACTTTCTATGCACCCTTGCAGTGACCTGCATTGACCCAGACAGGAAAACACAGGTGACTGCATATGGCGAGCCCTTATTGGCAGTCTCTCTGGCAATACTCGGGTCTCATAGCTGTACTCAGCTCTCATAGCAGTCTCTCTGGCAGTACTCATCCCTCATAGCAGTCTCTCTGGCAATAATCGGCTCTCAGAGCAGTCTCTCTGGCAGTACTCCACTCTCAGTGCAGTCTCTCTGGCAATGCTCGGCTCTCAGAGCAGTCTCTCTGGCAATGCTCGGCTCTCAGAGCAGTCTCTCTGGCAATGCTCAGCTCCCAGAGCACTCTCTCTGGCAATGCTCAGCTCCCAGAGCAGTCTCTCTGGCAATGCTCAGCTCTCAGAGCAGTCTCTCTGGCAATGCTCAGCTCTCAGAGCAGTCTCTCTGGCAATGCTCAGCTCTCAGAGCAGTCTCTCTGGCAATGCTCAGCTCTCAGAGCAGTCTTTTTGACTGCATGGCAATAGTCAGGTGATGTGGCAGCTCTCTGGATATGTTCTGGATAAGTCTTTTGCTCAGACTTGTCATTTCAGAGGGATCCTTGTTTTATTGTAAGTTATAACGTTACCATTACATGTTGCAGTTCTGGCATGCCTGACTTTGCACAGAGCTGCAGAGACCTACTATTGTTTCCACAAGTTCACTCTTTTATTCCCTTTCTCCGTCTCTAAATGTTTGATATCTGTGTGTTGTAAGTTATCCAGCAGAGGGCGACTAAATGATCTTTGTGAAGCCTTTCTCCAGACCTTTCCCAGTTCCAGGTTATGAAGGGTAATGCTATAACTGGGTAACCGGTTTTTAGTCGGCGTTCTGCCACATCAGCGTTCATCTTTGCAGGTAGCCACGTACACAAAAATAATCATTCACAGGAACTGGCAGTCTTTTGGGCAGAGAATGTGTTAAAGAGATTAGTGGCAATCCTGCTGTAGCTGTGGAGTACATGAAATCCCAGGTTCTGAATTGGAAAGAGCAGGGACTTTGGGGGTGAAATGACTAAATTCTGAGCTTTGTTCTGCATCCAAACACTTAATCAGAAGCTTTTGAGTCACGAGTTAGGAAATCCAAAAATTCCTTCAAGCCAAGGAACCTTTCATCCGAAAACAATTTTGATGCAGAACGTCCTGGCATCACACGTAGATAAAACAGGCCCATTTCATCATTTTCATTTACAGTCACACACTAAATGAGTATGGACTCATGGGGGGGATTTCTAAAGGCTGGTGGAAGCCAACATATGTGCCAATTTCTGCTTGATTAATGCCGTCTGCAACAAAATGAATAAATGTGGTGCACACCAGTTCATTCATTTGTTGTATGATGGTGTTGCATCAGATTCAAGCATGCTTAGTCATCCCCAAGCTGGGATCATCCCATTGCTATCCAGAGCAATAATTTAAAAATCGATGCTGGAGCTAGTGCATATAGACAGGAAGTGGCTGAAAGAGTCTGGAGGAGACCAGCACTACTGAGATGCTGCAAAATGATGGAAAACATAAGACCTGTATTTAAAAAAAAATAGCACTTTTTTATAATACACAGAACTTTACTAAACTTCTCCAAACTCTTCACCCTTTTGTGAATAGCCCTGTAAATGTCATCCATTTTGGGCTTAGATCTACTTTCATGTTTGCCTCTGTAAGGATCCCTATGTGATGTCACAAGACCCATCACTTATATACATGAATGTGAATGATCCAAAAAGCGGTTTGCATCGCCCAGGAACTTGGCTTTGCCAGATCATTGACTAGATAGCCTATTGGCTAATTCATGTAATGAGAAGGGGGGATATGTTTGTAAATGAGAAACAAAGGTTGGGGTGACTTTTGTTAAATGTGAGAACTCATACTGACATGTGCAGCTGCATTACCCCATCTGTATAGCTTTTACATGGAAGGAAACTGTACTAAGAAAAATATACAGGCTGCCATTGCTGACCTTGCTGGAAATGTGAGCTGCCCGGCTGTCATTATATTCTGAGTCAGTGACCTATAATAGCTGCCCCCATCTTTATCTCCAGACAGGTTTCCATCTGTGCTAGAGGCAGTGCATGCATGTTCAGCTAATGAGTCCGTACAATGTCGGTGAACACTGAGAACTGGCACTGTGGTGCTTGCACTGCACCCAGGAGCAAGTAAATATAGGAGCGGAGTGAATGCGTTTGATGGGACTTCATGGGTGTAACTCCTAACCTGCACAGGGGCTTTGTGCTACTTCAAAGACCTGCAGATAAAAGAGTTGGTCTTCCAAAGCTAACATCTCCTCTGCATTGGCTGTGCTCCATCTTACTCCCCAAGCTTTCACTAGGAGTTTCCTGGCAGAAGTTCACAGCTCAGTTACTGAAAGTCTCTTCACCTTGGTTGTCTTATTATCTCCTTTCACTCTATAACACTGACGTCTAGTCAAAAGGTTTCAAATGCTGATGAAATAACTAACAATGGATGCTGCTCCATGATGTTAAAAAGCTTTAGTTTCCTACAGTCAGCTGGTCTCTGATATCCTGTTTTGGGGTCACTCCTTTGCCTTGCAGGGTCCTATGGAGCCACCATTATTGTGCTAATAAGCCGTGTGTGTCTCCATAAACCAGTAGAAAGGCATCATGACACACTCACAAACCAGCATGTAAAACAACTTGTCTCACCACTAAGGATAATGACAGAGGTTTGGATACACGTCTTCTGCAGAAAATGTGAAAGCCGCACAGCCGCGCCAAGGCACCTCTTATAGTGCGGTCCTAACTCTAAACTATGAGAGTCTCCATCTTGGAGCACATGGGGGCAGAAGATTTCAAATTGGGTGCAGGTTTGTCAGGAGGAAGCCCAACCTCCCTTAAAGGCACAGGAACACACAAGGGATCCCGCACATCCCAATGGCAGCTGAGAACCGTGTGCACCTTACTGTATAGCTGGTGACAAATTGTTGAGTGCGTTTGTCATTTGTTTTGCTTGACCGATTTGGTGTAGTGACGCATGGGGGTTCTCAGCTTATCCAAACCTCCGTTATTAACCTTAGTGGTGAGACAAGTTGTTTTACATGCTGGTTTGTGAGTGTGCCATGATACCTTTCTACTGGTTTACTGTTCAAAGCCCATTTCGTGTGCACCTTACTGTATAACTGGTAACAAATTGTTGAGTGCGTTTGTCATTTGTTTTGTCTCCATAAACACACAAGAAGTAAATATGTCACCAGCACACCAAGGCTCCTTAGGGCTCCAATAACATCTTTATTGATGTTCAATTATAGTGTTAGACAAAAAGTGATGTTACCAGACCACACAGGCTTCCATCTGACATGATGCCTGGAGAAGGGATCCTGCATGGTCTCGAAACTTCACTATTTGTCTGACACTATGATTGAACGTCAATAAAGGTGTTATTGGATGAAGATTCTTGGTGTGCTGGTGACATATTTATGCCTTGGATATACATGGTCACGTCAGCTCCCGTCAAATAAGGGATACAACGGTCAGGTGTGCGGTGGGATATCTACACAGTCAACAGACACAGCAGGACAAGCTAATCCCACCTCCTCCCTTCTCCAAACTATTAGATGGACAGCTGCTGGAGACTGTTCTGTCCTATGTGACCTTGTACTGGATGGGAAATTCAGAGAAGCCGAGCTGAGAGAGTTGGAGCTGTTTGGGAACATGATGACTGTAGGCGTTTGGGCACAGAAATCCTTTGCTGCGTAATGTATATTTCTTTGATCTGGATTCATTATTGAAAAATCTTTAAAAGTTTAATACTACTTCTAATATTGATTCTCGCAGTTTAATGTAAAACCTAAAATGTCCCTTTTTAAAACAGAAAATAACGTCACTTTCTGGTCATTCAGCAGTTAATTAGCTGGTAATACTCATTTCTACAGGTTTCTTAGTGTGAGTGAGCCGGTCCATTAGTTTACGGCCCCGTGCATGAATGGACGGCAATTGCTGCTCATCAGTGCATAAAAGAAACATGTGCAGACAACATCATTATGTCAACAGATAGATTGTGACTTTGCTTTTAAAAAAAGGCCATCTGTTATGTTCAACCTTGTTTTGAAAAACATGGCCTAGAACATTTTGTAGCTAGCCCTGGTAGCTAAGACACTTTACTAAATAAAACCCAGTAGGATGATTGCTAAACCATTGGTTTCCTTCCTACAATAATCCCTTCCTCTCCCCTCCCCAGGCCAGGTCCCTTCTATAGTCTTACTGGTCTTCTGGCCTAGCAGTAAGGATACTCTTGAGTATAGTGGGGATGTGCTATGGAAAAGCATCCCCTGTTCCTTTTGTCAACTCGCCCTGATCGAGAAGTGTAAAAAATAAAAGAGTTGTAGAGTCCCAGCATATCCTCTCCAGTTATACCATCAGCATTGTAATAGGAATACATAGTAGAGTTGTTTCTAATGCAATCAAAGCTTACTTGAAAACATCCCTTTTCTATAGTGAGTGCTGCCTTCTATCTGCCCAACACTTTCATCAACTTCCTGGATTCCCAGTGAACCATGTATCCCTTTCCCCGCTGCCTCATGTGATGCAATCTCCATTTCTCAACACTACATATCCCATCATGCATTGCTTCCAGAAAGCAATGATGAGCTTACAGTTTTAGTTCACACGGTAGGCTTTGTTAGAGTGTTGATACAAGGAAGTGCATATTCACAGGGCGGAGTGAAATTGTGTCAGTGCATCCTATGGACATCTTCAATTAGTAAGTTTACAAACTTCTAGATAGATATTGTTATTAGGAGTGGGATAGAATTTACGGAAATTCAATATAGAGATACAGATTTTGTTTCCGTTTTTGACCATAGATACCCTTTAAGCGTTTCTAAATTCAGTGTTCTGTCTAGTTCTCTGCACTATAAGAGCTAGTTCACACCACAGTGTGTTCCGGCTCGATTTGGTGCTGGAACGCACTGGATCAATTCCTGGCCGGCTCCCTGCGTTCAAGGGAGGGGGCGTGGCGGTTCATTGAAGTCAATGGCACTGCAGCCACGCAACCGCCAGTTCCCCCCTCCCCCCTTGGCTGCAGTGCGATCGCTCGCACCCGAACATCGATGTCTGCGTTCCGCGCATGCAGCATTTTTGTGGCTGCACTGGACCGAAATGCAGGCATTGATGTGCCCACCGTTCGGGTGCAGGCGATCACCAAATTGGGCTGGAGCGCACTGTTTTTATGGTGTGAACTAGCCCTCAAGAGCCAGGAGGTCTCATTGTGATACCTGAAAGTAGACCTTTTGAAGGGAGGAGCTTTAGAACTGAATAAGTCATGTTCATATATTAATAATATTAGATAAATAATGAAATATAATGCCAATGTGCTTACACAACCAACTTGGCTGCCCCATATATGTTTCTGTAGGCTATACATGTTTGGAAAAGACATGTGAATGTGTATCAACGCAGCACGCACACTCATCCCACGCCACTGGCGACAGGAACATATGCCCACAGTAAGCGAATGGCTCACACAAGCAGGCCATGTCTACGAAATGGAGGAACTGATGGCCACTAGACAATCTAGATAGATTCAGGAAGATGTGGACCTGCTGGGCCTATTTTATAGGCACAGCGGACTTTACCAACCTGCAAAAACAAGAATGACTTCTGATAGGAAGATAACGAGGCATCACTTTTCCCATAACTCGTCCCAGCACAACTGCCAAACATGACCAAACCCCCTCCTGCCACACACCCCCTCTACCCCAATCCCCCACCTCCCCTCTTAGTTAATTAGGACCTCACCCTTATGGGTTCCCAACGTTCCGTAGGTCAGACACCAGGGTACTTGCCTCGATCATACATCGCATCGCCACTGTGGCACAGAGGCCATTTGACCCACGAATAAGACCTATGACATCCATGCGTACATGGGTCGCACATGTTCCTTTTGGTGCGACCCAGGGAACCCGCCAGCTCATCAGCAGATGTTATATGTATAGACAGTGAATACTAGCTGGCAATGTTTATTCCTACTGTTTCTTTCCTTTTTGTTGGTCCGACCGACCTTAAGGTCAGTACACCTTTTGTTAACGCATATCGGTACTTGATTTATACCAACGACTGTACTCATTGTATGCCATGTTACTTGTTGAAAACTAATAAAAACCATTTGAAACAGACATGTGAATGTGGATAAATATTAAGCATTTCCTTTTTTTGTTTTACATACAGCTGTGCAATTCGGACAAGCTATGGGAGCACATTGTGGAAAGGTCTTGTGATACCGTCACCACAGAGATGAGATCTTTAGCCCAGAGCATTGGCTGGAAGCAGTTCTTCTTCACCAACAAACTGCAACTTCAGCTCCAGCTCCGGAGATGGAGGAAGAAACAAGAAAAGAATACGGATATCTTCTTGGAATGAGCATGAGTGGAAAAGAGTCACTTCTCATATCTGAACATGTTTCAGAGCAGAACTGTCTGTGTTGCTCATAGCAGCCAGTGTCTGACGTTTCAGGTTTCTAGTGGTTGAAAAAAAAATTGTGATACCTTGCCATGGGCAACACAGACAGTCCTTGCACACGTTTTCATACAGTTAGACTGACATACCTGTATGCCTGTTTTAGGAAAGAAGCTTTGGGTGGCAGACCCCTCAACTTAGCAGGAGTCTTATGATTTGAATATGGCCAGAGCTGATAACACTCTTTGTGTGTTCTGTTTGTGTATTAGATTTTATCACACATAGGTTTATTCTGGGAAATATTTGTGCCTTAAAATACAGCGCCAAATTTTTTTTCTGCTTTGGATGAATTTGTTTGTTTTTACAGTTATAATATTTTTGTACCAGAAGCACCAGTGTTAATAAAAGCAAAACTATAGAGAAGTTTCAGTGTCTTTATTTGGATGATTGTTTGAGCAGATTTGTTTAAAGTGGTCCTTTACCCCCCTTGACTAAAAATCGCATCTGTGTGCCGATATGAAATAATCATACTTTCATTAGTTAAACAAACATTTTTTTTTTTTACTTACTATTTTTTCTACTTCCTGGTCCATTTGGGCACAAATGATGTAATTGATGATGTAATTGTGCCCAAGCGTTGCATCCTGGGACGGTCACATCAGCAGAGCATTGCTGGGAAATCTCATCTGTAATCTCACGAGATCTCAGGGAAAGGCATTTTCCTTCCCTGAGATGATGTGCATGGTCACATGTACAGCAATTATCTGTAAGTATGTGTTTGTGGATTACCATTACTATATATTTTAGGGCTGTGGAAATTAAAGATGAATTTCTCGATTTAATCGTCAAACTTTTTGATCGTGTCCGTGACGGCTAACGAAGGGAAGAGGAGTCCGGTGACGCCGATGTCCGTGACATCACCGGACTCCTCCCCCCTTCGTTAGCCGACGGAGCCACTTGGGCCGGTGAGTTTTCCCAATAAACTTTCTGCACGAGCGCCATATTGAGTGGGGCACATGAGATTAATAACGTGCTGGATTAGTGTGATCCTAGTTCATTTTATTACTTCATTGCTGTGCTGTATGTGTATAGGCCAATGTAGTTGGATCTGTATAATCGATTCAAAAATACCACCAGCACCCCCCTTCCCCCGTGTCAATTGCGACCGCTGCGACCCGGTAGTTCCGCCAGTGCTGGAATTTGTAGTCCTGTATAGCTGGTGGTATTCTGCATTCCTGCATAATCATTATACATCCATGCAGAATACCACTAGCTATACATTTTACATAAAGTCAGCAATACTGTCAGCTCTACAGTCTCCCAATCCCCCCCGCGTACCATCCATCACCCATAGATCCCACTGGCTCACCTAACTCCTGCAGAACGTCTTTCTCCAGAGACCTTGGCAGCCAGTGGAGGGGAGGAGTGCAGGAGAGTGTCCTCACCAGGGGCGTAACTAGAAATCCCAGCACGTTTGAGCGTTTTTAATTGCGTTTCAGCGCTGAAACGCGACTAAAAACATCCAAAAATGCTCTTTCAAAAATCGTGCAGAAACCATGGTGAAATGCTTCAGCCCTGGTGTGAATGGCGCCTGAATGAGGCCTAACACTTTACTTTAATACTGCCACACCAATGAGAGGCTGAGGAAAGGAAGATTATAAAAAAAATGAAGGAATGCTAAATTGTAAATAAGTGATTTATGTTATAAATGGTTTTTGTGATGTGTTGGTGTTTGTGTTGCGATAAAATGATACAGGCAACACAAGGTATTACAACGCACGACAATGCGTCACAAATCTTTGCCATGCGCTGCCACAGTTAAATTAATGTTTTTTTATGATAGAAAAAAATCATGCACTGCGATGCGTTCTAACAACGCACTGCAGCGCATGTGCCTGGTGTACACCACAATATGGTGCCGCTATCCTACTGTCAGTTTCAGGACGGCAGCGTCTCCCCCCTCTCGGATCCGCCACTGACCTGCACACCCGACCCGCTGGACTGACTTCAGACGAGCAGCGTCGCTGTTGGGGCCCTGCGCTGCTTGTCTCGAAGCCACTGGAATGGCAATGCTGGGGCCCTGCGCTGCTAGGGCCAGGCCTCCACCGCTGCGTCCTCGCCCCTCACCGTCAGCCGATACTCATGTATGGGTCCTGGGTGGGCCCCGGGGGCTGCCCGGGCCCCTTACATGAGTATTGACCGTACCCCCCTGACGGCGGCCCTGCTCCTACCATTGGAAAGTCACTATGCAGTTCCCCTCCCAATTGTTCAACCCCATTCTCTTTTCCTATGAACGTATGTTGTTTGTAAAATGACCTTCCCATTCTGCTACAAACTCCTACCCCTTAGATATCCTATTCTCACCTCTACTCCACTCCACTCCACTCCACTCTGCTAAACCCAGACCTTGTCACCCTCTTTATTGATCCCTTTAACCCAAGTTGATATCATATTATGCTCTCCCACATCTTTTAACACCTCTAACCTATGTAACTTCACCAAAATACCTGGTCTATCCTCTCCTGTAACCTGAAACGTTTGGAATGCTCTCTCAGGATGTAACAAGCTTCTAACACTTTTAGTTTTCTAGAGCTTGCTGAAACATTACGGACGCCCTCTGATGCTCAACTGCTTAATTTGTAAAGATAAGAAACTATACTGATGATGAAGGCGGCTTGGTTAGGTTTTGAGGCAACATCGTGCACAAGATTCCTTGAATTTGGGCCGGGCACAATGAAATCTCAAGAATATTAAGGAATTTTGGAGCAAAAAGTACTGCCCGGTGGCTGAAAGCTCTCAGTTGCTGGTCATGGGTCCCCCAAAAAGATAATGATCCAAAATACACAGCTGAAGGAATGAGTAAAAACAAGAAGTGGCCTTCTATGAGCTATGATTTGAATCCTATCGAACATCTATGAGTTGAAAAATGCAGTCTGGGGAAGGCATCCCTCAAACCAGAGGCAGCAGTTTGCCCACACTCAGGGAGTGTGGGCCAAACTACCTGTTGTCAGATGCAAATATCTCATTAAGAGTTATTATTATTATACAGGATTTATAGAGCGCCAACAGTTTTTACGCAGCGCTTTACAATATAAGGAAGACATTACAATCACAATACAATTCAAGACAAGATGGTAAGGAGGAGAGTTACAGAAATCAAGTATTTGCAGTGATTGTCTCTTTTAGGCCATGTCTTAGTAGTTTGTTTAATAATTTAAAATACTCTGTTGATTAAATTAAAAAGAAAGTCTGATTTTTAATAAATATGGAATAAAAAATTATTTTCGTCAGTGTCAAGTTATGTCAGAGAAAATTGTGGGGTTTTTTATTTCGTGAAAAAGTACCAACATATGTGTCCATGGCTGTAGCTTTAGATATACTGTATTATAAAGCTCAACTCCAGGTTGGTACAACTAGACAGGTTATGGTGAGGTGGGGCCAAAAAAAACACCTCCCACTGAACCAGTGCATAGCGCAGTAGCATGGCTATTTTTGGGATTTGTGATGGACTGAAACATGTAAAAAACCTTTTCTATGAAGGTTTTACTGGGATTACTCAATAAACAAGTAAAGCTTAAATGTTGTGTACTGCACGTTAACCTATAGCAACCAGTCAGATTACATTTTTTACTAGAGTTGGGAAACTAAAGATGGATTCTGATTGGATGCAATGGGCAATGCTGAATGAGGAAGCTAACCTTCATGCCCTCCACTGCATTTTAAACTGGATTTTACAGCAGAAATCCGTGTATTCATGTAAATCAGTGTGTACATGCAAAAATACAAAATGTAACAAAGCTTTACATAAAATGAAGACTTTATTTTGTTCAAAACATTAAAAAAGAGTTCTGCAGTTGTATCTTTTGTGTTAAAAATGACATGCTGAAGATATAATATTGATTCATTTTTGTTCAGTCCTCCTTGAGCTTTTCTGATATTTCTTTTTATAAAACCAATATAACTGAACAGACTATCAGTCTTGTTCTCTCTCCAGCCACATTGACATAAATGGACTGCGAGTTTCTTCAATTATAGTGATATCACTGAAAAGACATAATGACAGCTTCTCCTGTTACCAATCGCAGTGGTAAAACTGACTGTTCGGTAGCATTACTGGACTATCATACCTAATCACAGTGATATATCTGAAAGGAGCATTATTCTATCTTCTCCCCTCACCAGTCACAGTGACATAAGTGATTATAACACCATCTTCTCTGAAGACTGAAGTCCAAGGTTTTTTTTACACCAGTCTCATTGTGCCACCATTTCTGTTCATTGAGATGATAACCATGATTGTCTTCTCTCTTCACTAATCACAGTAAGCTGCCAATAAAATGGCACAATTATCGTCTCTTTCCTGCCACACTAACATTTCTTTAGGAATGATGTTTACAGCATCTTCTCATCTCTTGAGATACTTGCCATCCTCATCAGGACCAACTCAACAAATTGTTTTCCAAGGCAAATATGGAACATGGAGCCTAAATGCCTTGTTTATTGCACTATAAAATGCCGGCCTGTGATTTTAAATACAAACATAATATCAACACCTTTTTTTGTAAAAAAATATAGGCTATGTTGTGGTGGCACTTAAAGCAACACAGCCGTCACCCAAAAAGAGGTCCTTAAAAAGAAGCATTACACTTACCTCTCCGCTGTCTGTGGCTCCTATGTTTGCTTTCTTTAAGAGCAACAGCCAATGAGGAATGTTCCGTATATGATACACTCCTGTTTGTGTCACATGCCTTTTCTACTGATACATGAGCTGCCCGGTATGTCACTACCAAGTAAAATAGTTATATAGGGGCTAGTGAATGGAACCACAGAGTAGGGGAGCGGGAATCCAACACACCTGGAGGTATGAATTTTGGCAAAAGAGAACTAAAGCCAAACCAGCGGGATCTACTCCACTGCCTGATTGACAGCTGGATCTGCCTCTCTAGAGCCAGAGCCAGCCGTGGTCGTCCCCTCCCCTGTCTGTTCCTCTAATGAGCGCTAGAGGAACAGAGAGGGAAGGGGGGAATCCCGCAGGGAGAAGACCATGATCTCAATCTATAAAGCTGGCATGTGACATCTGCATTGTCACATGCCTGCTCCAAGTATTGGGAAGAGTACATTTTACGCTCCCAATACTTCTCCTTTAAGGGATATGGAAAAAGGCCTAAGAAAGACGTTTTGATGTATTTAAATGTATTTCATCTATAGTCACATATTAATATCTGATATTTATGAAATACTCAAGGTGGTTTTGAAGAGATTAGACTTTGTGGCACTGTAAACAGTTGGTTTAGTCAGTTGTGGATACATCTTTGAAACATTATTATTATTATTATACAAGATTTATATAGCACCAACACTTAGTGCAGCACTTTACAAAATGGATGGAGACAGTACAGTTAACAATAGAATTTCAATACAAGAAGGTTAGGAGGGCCCTGCTCCTGAGAGCTTACAATCTAGTAGGAGAGGCAGTGATACAAATGGTAATAACTAAAGGGAAGATACATTATTTGTAGACAGAGCCCTGCTATAGTTTTTAACTGTGTTGAGTATTTATATATAAGGGTTTTGTTTCTGTCTGGTTTACTTTGGTATTATCTTTTTATTAACGTTTATTTTTAT
This sequence comes from Nanorana parkeri, assembly GCF_000935625.1. NCBI lineage: Eukaryota > Metazoa > Chordata > Amphibia > Anura > Dicroglossidae > Nanorana > Nanorana parkeri. The sequence continues at coordinate 74,031 of NW_017307444.1, read as the reverse complement.
TTTTTTTCATATTTACATATAATGTTTCTTTCATAGGCTTTTTTCTTCATCCCATGACATAATTGTTTGGGCGGCCTGATTACATGCTTTATGTTATGCTTAAGCTTATCAATTGTACACATTGTTACAGGCTAAGGCTGGTATACTTTAGTTCCCTTTACAATGCCTGGAAGTAAGATAGAGAAGTCACCAGCACACCAATAAATCAATTTCCCTTAGAAAGGGACCCCCGAAGCCCCCTATTTCAACTAGATGCGAGATGAAAACATTTTTTTACAAAAAAACTAATTTATTGAAGTGCTGGTGACTTTTCTATTTTGCTATTTAAATCCCTGCTTTTCACTCACCTCCTCTTCAGCGCTGTCTCGCGCTGTAACTCTTTTCCACCACTAGATGTCCTCAGTCTTCTGGCTTAAAGTCTCGGTTGCCCTGCCCTTAAAATCACCCAGGTTGGTCTTATAATAATAATTCTGATAATTACATAGTTTTGGAATATTCCTTGCACTCAGGTTAATGTATCATTACGGAAGAGATATGCGTGCCTTCTGCATATTACTGCAGTCACAGTAAAATAATGGAACAAGATTTACACAAAATATGCTCCGTCCTGTCACAAACTGCCAATACAAAGTCCAATACATAAACCTAGAATACACCATATGCAAGATAAATAGTAATACAATGACTCATAAGTCTTCATCCCATCCAATATAAAATGAATGATATTCTACTTTTGTCCCCCTAGCAAATTCTATTGTAATAGTTTAGCTTAGCAATATAGTACAGTTCTATACACAGATTGGAGGTTCTACCAGGATGCAACTGGCAAGCTTTATTCACTTAGAATTTTATCTCAAAATATATTTGTACGTATTTTAAGCATTTATGAAGATCCAGTAAAGCTTGATCACCCAGAGCAAGGTATGCATAGGACAGAAGATAACAGAATGCTATCCATAGAAGACTTAGCGTTCCTGCATGTTCAGAAAAAGATGACTTTGTGTACAGGTTATAAACAGCTGACGAGCAGATCTCTGGCATGACTGTCATAAGCAGTCACAGTCATATTTCGCTTGTTTTATGTATACATGCATTATAGTGTCCTTTGACTGTGCTTTGGTGGGGGTGTCACTGTATGGGGGTGTATTGGTTCACGGTTTCTTAAAGCAAAACTCCAGGCACAAATGTTATTAACCTTTGTAGTGGGGATACCCCCTCACTGTAAGGGGTTAAGTGCTAGTTTGTGTCTAAGTTCATAAAAAAAAAAGTTATACTCACCCGATCTTCTGAGCCAGCTCTAAGACTGGTCCCTGGAGCCTTTCTCTCCATCCGCTGCAGCCGTCATGACGTTCTATACACAGTGTATAGAATGTGAGGACCTCGAGGGACATACCATCGCTGCAGCAGAGGATGAAATAGGCTGGAAGGAGCACTTAACCCTTGCAGTGCGGAGGTAGCCCCACTGCAAGGGTTAATAAAACGTGTGCCCAGAGTTATGCTTCAGGCTCGCCATATACTAGCAGAATTTTGTTTTTAAAAAAAATAGTTTTCAGGGCACTTGTTTTATTTTCTAATGGTTAATGGGGTCAAATCGATGACCATTTTCGACTACAGTGATTAAAAAAAATTGAAGGAGCAGGATGAAAAATGTTTCACAATTCTAACAGTGATTGTAGTCAGAGCCCCACTGATACGTACCTGAGAACTGAGATAACAAACCTGCCTACATTGATCTGGGGTGTGCCATGGTCACTATGTCTGTAAAAAATAAGTATATTTTGTATATCTGTAATATTTTTTACAGATATACCATAACCTGGATGAATGAGAACCTTCACTAACATATGGTCAGTATGCAAAATAAGGGGGCATACTCAGAGTAAATGTTACTAAAAAGGGGTGAGGCAAGTGGGACGACAACAACAAGCCGACGGGTGAGTATAGGGAAAAGGGGGGGGGGGCTTTAATGTACAGGACTCCTCCCACAAACACGGCTAACTAGTCAGCCTAACACTTGTGGTTTTCCTTTTGGAGAAACTGCATTCATTTCTAACATTTGTCAAGTCTCTGACGGCATTATAAAATGTCCTGATGAGAGTTCATGTATGAAAATCTACCGCCGGTGTATGGCCAGCTTTACCCTACTGGGAGATAACGAAATTTAATAGTAGGTAGGTCTTAATTAAGAGCCTATGTGCATTTTTTAACCTATACTGGATAGTTTGAGCTTGCACTGACTGCTTGATGGTGACTGAATATTGTGACACATCAGAAACAGTTCTTTCAGACACTAAATGAGGCCACCAGTGAATCAAATTCAAGAGGAGTGACATGGCCAGGGAAACTGGCTATGCCATGTGAATTTGGTTCTAAAATGACTCCAGGAAACTCTGCTTGACCTGCATTAAGCTGGCCTATACACTTACAGATTTTCGTGCAGAAATTTTGGTTGCTGCCAAGAACCCTCGTTCGATTCTAGCCCAAATAGCCCATCAAGCACAAACCAATGTGGATTTCGAGAATCGTTCGTTAGCAATACTAACCGAATTCTGTCAATCGACAGAACGGATTTTCGTTTGCGCATGTGCAGTGTTCTTGCTGCGATTTTTTGCGATTACACCAGTAATCTATGAATTTTCATTCGATTTGAAAAAAGTTTTCCAGCCTGACCGATTTAAGAAATTCAGCCAGGAGTACAGTAATCAAAATCGTTGGCTGCCCATCAACTGATCAATTATCGTTCGAAACCACGTTCGTGTTCGATTTCAGAACGAAAATCAAAGAGTGTACGGACACTTTTAGTCTATTGATCTAAATTCTGTAGTTGCCTACTGACCTGTACGAAGTGTAGCAATAGCATCAGACTCCATTGTGCAATGTGAACTCTCCTTGGTCTCAGATCTTTCACAAGAGCTGGTTGCAATCTGTTAACATGTAAGAGAACAAGACATCTCTTTTTTTCTATATGAGCTTACTCAATAAATAGCCCTTTCACACTAGAAGATACATTTGTAACCACTTGCATATACATTTGATATCCTTTCCCACTTTATTCACTCTTAGAAAGAAATTTGGCCTTTTAATATTCCACATTTAAAGGAAAAGGCCAAATCCTTTCCAGTTCTCAAGGACCTGCTAAAATCCTGTTAAACTTACAAATATTAATAAAAGCAGTGAGCAACCAACCTTTTCCCAGACATTGGGAGTGATAGCTCATATGGCAGCTGGTCACACGATCATTTCCAGATCATTGGTCACATAGTACCCACTGAAGTAAAGGCTCATTGTTCAGGCAGAGCTGCCTATTGGCCAACACTAGTTTAGCAAAAACCACATGACAACCATTCACTTAAGTAGCAGCAGAATTCTCAGAATTACTCAAAATTATCATCTGATTTTCTGCTTGAAAGGTCAGTTTCACCCTTTGCTAAGCTGTGAGTGGTTGCTGGCAATCACATGCTGGTTCTGTATAACTCTCAGAAATACCAGAAGCCAGATATCTCCTCCAGAAATACATCTGCGTGTCTATAGCAGCATTCACAACTAAATGATGTCACTTACATTCTCCAAATGATTTCTACATAATGTACAAAACACACACAATCTGGAAAACCACAGTATTTGAAGAAGAGCCAAATCCCTAGGAACTACCAACCAACACTTTTATCTCCAGGCCTTAAAGTGACACTAAACTCTGGAGTTAGGGCTTGTTCACACCAAGCGCGTTCCAGGAGCAGAGCAGTTACAGATTGGATCAAAAACTGCATCCAATCTATTCCAATGATATTTTGGGCTCTAGTTCACACTGCAGCGTTCAGTTCCAGAGCATGTAAAAAAACTGCAGCAAGCCCTATTTTACCTGCTCTGGAACGCATTCAAACACATCAAAACGCATGCAAATGCCCTGGAACACACTGAAAGCCGATTTTAAACTAAAAAATATAAATATTTATTTATTTTTACCAAAAACGGCCCGGAACGCATCAAAAACGTGGCAAATAACGCGGTATAACACACTGCACTGCATGTGCAGAAACCCATGCAGATCTGGTCTGCATTTGGTGTGAACAAGCCCTTAACCTTAAAAATACATTCAAGCACCATGACTATTAACAAAAATGTATCTTATTTGTGTATCACTCGGCTGTAGATCCTCAAATCATCTCTGAATTGGTGCTGACACTGTCCTTCCTTCTGGAGGGTGACCACTTTTTTTCCCCATGGTCCCTGTGTGTGTTGTAAAGTAGTCACTACTCCAAGCTCACTCCCGTGATGGACTACAATCTCAATACTATTAGTAAACTAAAGAGAGTGTAGTCCATCACAGCCAAATGATACACAAATAAGATACATTTGGATTCCCCTCTCCCCGCTCCGATCTGCCAGCGCTGACTGGCGGAACGGACGGGGGAGGGGGCGGGTACAGCTGGCTCTGCCTCTAGATAGGCAGAGCCAGCTGTCACTCACGCAGCTGGGCAGATCCCGTCATCTAAGTCGTGATCCGCCCCGGCTGCGGCGTCTCAGTATACCGCGAGCTGTAACTCGCGGTATACTGAGCTTAGGGTAACGGGAGGACGCTAGTTTGTGTCCTCCCGTTACCCTAAGGAGAACTATGGGGAAAAACACTGACCCCATAGTTCTCCTTTAACTTATAGCCAATTTCCACCTTTGTAAGTGATTAGCATTTATTATGGTAATGAAGAGGAGCAGTGATGATGTATACATGTGCACATTTGATTGATTTACATTGCAGGCTTTCTTCATTTTTTTATTAACTTTTTATTAGGCCTGAATCCTACAAATTCAACATTTTCTCCACAGGAAACTCATTCTGATACCAGGGTCAGATTGTCTTGTACAGGCTGTAAACAGTTGCCCCCCTCCCTGTGATTCTGTGTAACACGGTCACTAGACACCAGCTCTGCCTTTATACACAATACACTGTCCAGGGTGGTTGGCACTATGTAATACTAATGAATGGGGGTGGAGAGCTCAGGTGTAATATGCACAGATTGCTTGCAAACCACAGCCATGTCCATTACAATATGAAGAGGAAAGCTAACTAACAATGTAAGTTTGTTTGTTCATATACTGCAAATGCATATGCCTGCTTCATTTACACTCATTTACACCTCCGCAAAAGTGGAAATGGTCTTTAACCCCTTCGTGACGTGAGACGTACACTGTACGTCGCGCCACAAAAAGCCCAAATGACTGGCCACGTACACTGTACGTGACCAGTTATTTGCGTTCTGCAATGCTGGTAACCACTGAGAATCAGTATAGAGGCATCCATTAATGAAAGAGTTAAGGTTTCTCAGACACCCGATCCCTTTCAGGAATCGGTTGTCTGAGAGTGAGAGCAGAGCCGCATTTGCAGCTCTTGCCGTCACTCTGACAGCTGCTATAGATCGGGAAACTCGATGTATACCGGCTTTTTTTTTTTTAACTTTCAGCAATAAAAACATAATGTTTCTAGTCCTGATGAATTAATTTATCAAGCAGTAAAAGTGAGATTAATTCACAAAGACTGCTTGATATAATTAAATAATAAAAAAATGTTTTTTTAAATGTTTAAAAAAAAAAAGTGTAAAAAAATAAATGTAACAAATAAAAATAAATGTAACAAATAAAATGATATATTTAAATATATTTTTATACTATCATTTATATAAAAATTAACCCCTTACAATGAAAATTTGCAGCTGAGCTGCAGATTTGTTTTTCACCCTAAGGGGTTAATTTTTTTAAACTCCCCCACATGACAGTGATGTTCAAAGTATGACACTTAGTGGCAGTGACATTGTATGCCCAGGTGACCACTTTTAGCTTTCAGAGAAAAAAGATTAAAATGTTAGGTTTTAATTCTAGGCCGAGAAGTGCAAAAACATTTCTAAAACCCTAGGGATGTGAGGTTTTTCCAAATAAAGGAAAAATAAATGAATGCATTTATTGCATTTTTGATTAGCTGTTCTCTTTTTGTAAGAAATACTACAAATCAAAACTGGGGGAAAAAGTGTTTTCTTTAAGTTTTTTCCTCTTTTTTTTATATATGATTTGTCCTAAGTGAGGTGTTAGGTACACATATGTGATATAAATATATAGCCCTATCTGTCCTCTAAAAACCAATATATAATATGTGTGGGTGCACTTTGTAAGAAAGTATATTACTGATGTGGAAGAATCACACAGCAATATTGTCAAAAGTGAGTCAGTCATTTACAAACAGAAACAAAAATAAAGCTCAGTCATGAAGGGGTTAAATAACTTAAATTGGCAATAAAAGGCATCAGTTAAACTCCAAACCTTCTGCAATATCAATGACTAACATGGTCCAAGACTCTACTACTTGCTCTAGTACTAAGAGAGTGAAGCGAATATGTATTTTTTTGTGCCTCCATGGCAGCATACTCCTGATAAGCTCCACCCTTATCCCCACCTCTTCTGGTTTCCTTCTATCCTCGTCTGCTTCTTCCTGCTTTGGTCTCCCCTCTTAACCTGGTTCAGCTTCTTGCCTTTTTCCTGGGGATACATTATCTGCCTTAGGCACGGCGGCCACTCTCTCTGTGCCTTTTCCCCATGACATCATTGCTCCTGCGTCAGCTGCCTGCTCGCACACGTCCGGCCATGAGAGCCATCTTTACTATGGGCAAAATGCCCTTTTCTGGAGTTGCTTGCTGGAATAAAATTTACTGATCACTCTATGCTGTTTAGTCTGCTCCCTACAGATCACTGCCTGTACATTCACACCCAATATGAGCCACTCACCACATAGACAAGAACCATCACCTGCTTTAAGGTAGGGGACCACCTGTCTGGGTGTGTTTTAAAAAGAGTTCAACTTGGCTGATATTCTTTGTATCCTCTTTCAGCCCTACTCACTCTCTCTCAACCAAGCCATGCAAGCCTCATCACAAGAGCACCCACCATAGAGAGAGATCTCGCTCTCCTTCCAGAGAAAGATCAGAGAAACATAGACTTTCATCCTCTTCTCCGGAACATTCTCGCAGACCCACTAAGAATACGTGCTGGGCATGTGGTGCTATTCCGCTGCCAGACAAGCTTGTCTGTGCGAGTTGCTTGGGAGACATCTCACTAGACCAGCAGAGTGTGGGGGCCCAGGTGGCTTCTTTCCTCCTCGAAGTTCTTCCATCAAGTGAAGGTTCAAAAGAGGGGATTGAGAGGCTCACAGTCGTCTTTTTTGAAAAAGCAGAGACAGAAGACCGTCCTCACTCCCCTAGAATCCTCTAAGTCTTTTTGACAGTACCTTCCCAGTCAGTTGCTGTGGGAGCAAGACTGCGTCAGATCCGTGGGTGGGTTTTCCACCATCGAACATGCTAATTTTTCGACTTTCAAATCCTCACAATTCATTCTTGCCTACAAGAATACCAAGTACCTCCCAGAAGTGGGAGGTGCTCCATCATTATGTGAACTCTCTACTGGAGCAGGGTGCCGTGGCACTTGTTCCTTGCTCATAAAGATTTGGGCGGTTTTATTCCCCACACTTGCTTGTGAAAAAGAAAACAGGTGGTTGGGGGCCAGTTATAGATCTCAAGAGACTGAACCAGTTCATCCGCTTAGAAAGGTTCAAGATGGGGTTACTTCACACTATCATTCAGGCAATTCAACCTGGTGACTGGATTTTGTCAGTAGACATGCAGGATGCTTACCTGCATGTCCCTATCCTTCCCTGCTTTTAAAAGTTTTTGAGATTAGCCATAGGGGATACACGTCTGGAATTTGTCTGTCTACCCTTTGGCCTCTCCACTTTCCTGAGAACATTCACGAAAATGTTAATCTCTATCCTAACTACTTTTCAAGAACAGGGAGTGTGGGAATACCATTATCTGGAAAACATCCTGTTATTGGCAAACACCAAGTATGTGCTAATCTCACACATAGAGACCCTCCTGTCCACTCCAGATTGGCTTCCTTATCAAGTGGCGGTAGAAATCGCTAGGCCAGAGGATCCTTATATCTACGAGCATGCGCTGGAGCCTGCAGTGGTGCATGTACACACAGTCTTTAGCTCAGTCTCACCCCCTAGGTCCACTCAACTGGACAACCGTTAGGTCAGACACCAGCGAGAAGGGCTGGTGAGCCCTGAGTGGAGAAGTTAGAGTACAAGGAAGGTGGAATTTTTACACAAGGGGATGGTTTCAAACATCTTAGAAGTCAGAGCGGCTGTCAAAGCTCTGAGAGCTTTGCCCAGCAAGTTGCGAGGGAAACCACTTGTTCTAAGGATGGACAACAAGTCAGCAGTGGCTTATGTTCAAAAACAAGCGGGAACACACAGCACATCTCTTCTCAGAGAGGTGGAACCAATTATCTTGTGAGCAGAGAACAACAACAATGTTTGCAGCTACCCACCCTGTCAGCTCGTTATTTATCAGGAGTATGCTGTCATGGAAACACCAGGAAAATTGTTTCGTACTTACCGGTAATTTTCCTTTCCTGGTGCCTAGCCATGGCAGCATATGTCCCTCCCTAACTGCGACGTAGTCTAGTTACAAGAATGCTGCACGGGGGTATCTTTCTCTTTTTTAGATTTATACTGGTCCTGTGGGTGGAGGATAAGGGCAGAGCTTATCATGAGTATGCTGCCATGGCAGTAGAGAAAAATTACAGGTAGGTATCATGAGTATGCTGCCATATGCTGCCATGGCAGTAGAGAAAAATTACAGGTAGGTATGATACAATTTTCCGTTTTCAGTGCCAGTGCGGTTGGATTTTTAAGTTCAGATTAATGCAGGGTGTTTATACCTTTCAGACACATCTAGTGGTGAAATTTCCCTGCAGTAGCTTGTGTCTCTGCTCGATGCCACAACACCATAAAAAACATGTCATACTCTACATCTTGATTTCCCAGATTATTCTGCATTATGTAGAATGCATCAACACAACATAACATGACAACATAACTAGCCAATGTACTGGATACGCCTGCCAAGCAGACCTGGGAATTCTAGTGGGCATTTAACCATTGTAGTCTCTAAAAGGTTGAAAGCCCATATCCAGGCAAACAAAAAACTACCATTGCAGTGCTTGTTTTTGTCTACGGCTAGAGCAAAGCAGATTCCTGCTTCTGCTGGCTCCCTCAGGCCACTAGTCTGGCCCTTGCAGGCTCTTTTCCCCTTTGCTCCTGGGGTCTAAGGACTGCTGATGTCATCACGTCTAATGCTGATGTCATCACGTTCCATAGACCTGCATTAGACAGCAGGAAGCCCGAGAGACTCCCCAACAGCCAGAACAGAGGGGGAAAATGGCTGTGGGGACTGCCAGGGGACTAGGGATCAGGTAAGTGAATCTGCTTAACTCCAGTCCCATAGACAAAAAAAACACCCAAACCTTCCATTGTGGAGATGGCCCCATGGCAAGGGAAGGTTTTTTTTTGCCCGAAGATGGGCTTTAGGAAGCCAGCATGTGATTCTACTTGCCAGCATCCACTTTTACCTGACATATCAGTCTGCATTGGATTTAACCTAAAATGTAGCTCCCTAGCAATTTAGCATCCTCTAGTCTGTCTTGTACCACAAAGCAACTCCCCAAATCTTGTCAGTCCTGCACCTCGGAGCCTTCCCACCCGTAACTCCATTTATCTTTAATGGTACAGTCTGTCATCTGCTTGAAAAGATGTGGGAGTCTCTACTGGAGTTTGGTCTGTGCATGCACTGGGGATACGGCTCAGGGCTAAACAGATTTAGAAGAGTTTCTGGGTCTTGATGGAGACAACACATTGAAGATTAACAGGAGCTGAATTTTCAGTAAAGTTTCCAAAATGTTGGAGGAATGATGGTACCCTGAGGAATAATAACTGCACTAGAAGTACACCTGTCCTTTAACATGCTTATTTATGGACTTTTCTTTAATTTTGCATGACCCAACTTGTAATGATCATTTACTGGCACCTATGGGATGCCTTTAAAAGACTGAAAAGGTTTTTGTGGTTCTATCATTTTTAAACAATCCCAATTTTCTTTTCATATTCCAAATAATCTTTCCTACATAAATGTAGGAAAGGCAACAAGTAGCTAAGCATGTGTAAAAATACAGATCTTGCTATGCCACGCCTACCAGGAAACACTGGGACAAGTATGGTACAATACTGACCAGCCAAAAGGATCTTATTCTCTATAATATAGGTATCAGGGTACATTACAAATGTACTCAGACATCTATATTGCATTTTATGGATTCAGGGATGTCTGTGGTTTTCTTAGTTTTAGACTCCTTTGGTTGGAGACAGGGCTCCATAAGCAAACAAATCATTCCCACCATGTACAGCAAGCCACACACGTAGAAGGAGTAGTCATATTTCTGGGTGATGTCATAGATCCAGCCTGCAAGAGAGAAGTGAAATATTTAGCTTAGGAGGAATCTATAACACATCAAAATACCTGTATAGGAAGCTTCAGGTGAAAGCTGTAATACCCAAAAGTGTTTCAATTCATTTAGGGCCCATACACACTACTGTACTACTACTTGTACGAGGGTTACTCTGACATTTTTGAGATATTCAAAACATAGGTAGTTTACGAATTCTTTACTGCACATGTGTTTAAAAATTCAACAGTTTGGAAACCTATACACAGCAGTTTTATTCCGTTAGGACTATTCCAGCAGACTATTCCTTTTACATATATTGGTTGTGCCACTTTTCGCACTTTGTGCCCTAGATATATCAGTTTTTGCTGTGTCTGTCATACTATTTTCATGCACTGTTGATTGAAGAATAAGAATCCACCAACAATTTTTGGTTGTTTTAGTACTATAGTATTGTTGTGAATTGCGCTATTTATATATAGTATTTTTATGTTTGTACAGTGCTGGACATAGTAATTTAGATCAAGTAAAGTTAAATGAGCAAAGCACTACTTGGCTTGAATATGGATTACTAAGTACATTCTATCACATAGAGTTGACCAGTGGAGGGAACATTTACAAACTTGTATATGAAACAGTATCCAATAATATTTTTTTTAAAACACAGAAAAAATACTTGAGTAAAATTTTTATATAATAAAAATTCAAAAGGTGTGCTTATTAAAAATACAATATCATTTCTGTTGATTTTAGTAATTTCATTGCTCAGTCTTACAAAAGCAAATTTGTCAGCAATAAGAGTTTCAGTTTCTATATGTTTTGTTAGCGTTAAATAATAATTCCCCAGCTAATGCTTAGGAACAATGTTCTGGGTATGACATTGCAGCCAAAAATAATGTTTTACTTTGTTGGATATTATTCCTTTTTAATTAATAGAAATACATTTAAAAAAGAGAAATACTCAGACATGGATTAGCACAGCTCCGTAAATGTGGGAAGCGTATATGGGTTATCCTGGATATGGTAGCCCTAAACATCTAGTGAGTGTGTTCGGAAGAAATAAGGAGCACGGTGGTTTTGAGATTCACTGCACATTTGTTTGGAAGATTGAATCACTGTTTTTTCAACATGTGTGTTTCACAGACACATTGGACTTTATATGATTTTAAAAGTGTTCTAATATTGATATCAAATAATTACAAACATGTGGGTAATTAACAAGAAATGTTAATGTTTGATTTATTGGAAATATTTATATTTATCTGAATTTAGAGATAATACTAGTGCAGCACAGTACAGGACACATTTAAGATTTGGTTATAGTGATTTTACTTTTAAGTACTATCAATTGGTTTACTTGTACACATCCTAGCGCAGTTAAAGAGGTTTTGTTGTGTATCATAAAGCTGCTCTCCTCACTAGACTGTCGGACTGGTTCCACCATCGAGTTGACAAACTCTCAATGCAATTGGAATATTCTCTTAGCTACCTTGACTTGCAAGCCCTTCCTTGGATCCCACCACAGCGTCGTTCTTTTGCGACTTCCTTGCCTTTTTTGGCCCTCCCCTTGCTCTCTATTTGGGACAGTTTTATTTTATTAAGGACCTCTTCACTTTTTGACAATCTGAGTTTTGGCCTGGGTGTACATTCTTGTACATTCTCCCGCCTTTGGCCCTTTTTCTAGAGACCAGTGGACCTAAATACGCCATGTTGTTGATTACTTAGCGCAAGCCCCAGACGCCTTGACAGCTCCACATGCATCAACTAGGGCGGGCGACTGATTTTCCTTTGCGCAATTACGTGGCTTTGTCTGTGACATGAAAACATCCCTACGGGTTCCCTTGCAGCTTACACCCCTAGAGACGCTTTTTTCTTCTCCTGCTCCTCCTACTCACTGTTTCTATCTATGGGTGGGTGCAGGGGGAGGTAAAACTGGAGGACGACCCCCATTTGAGACACGTTACAGGAATATCCAGGGTGAATCCTGCTCAGAAGACGATTGAAGAAAGTGTTATTTCTTAACTCACAAATTATTCATGTCTTTTTATATGCAGGAGGAAAATTACAAGATTGTGTCTCTCTGGTACTGGTCACCTTAAGATCTCCACAGGATGTATCCATCCCTTTCCAATTGCTGCTGGCGATGTGCTATGGAAGTAGGGACCTATCTGCACCTATGGTGGAGTTGCCCTGTAGTTGCTAGATTTTGGTCCTCAGTTTTTGTTTGTAATCATAAAATGACCATCTCTAGTGTACATCTATCTCCTAAGGTGGCTCTCTTGCAGGGGTGTGGAATTCGTATCGCCCGACGCCCGGGACATGTAGTTCCGGGCGCCGGGCAAGTAGTTTTTTCACTGTTTTAGCCCTGATACGGACAAGTAGCAGGGCTGGTTTGACGAGCGGCAAGAGCGGTTATCGCACGTCTCGGGAATCCGCAGGTCTGCACCCACCCTAAAGGGTAAATTCACTTTCCCAAGTAAATTGGGGAAATGGAATTACACGCACAAATCTCCCTCCCACTATACTTACCTTTCGGCGAACGGTCCTTCCCCCTCCACCAGTACGGGTGTACTATCTGTACCTGTTCCATGTATTCTGAATTTCGCTCGCAAATTGCAAGCACTCGTTGGTCAACACGGTCACCTGACGGCACTGACCAATGAGAAGCGCTTCTTAGCACTGCTAAACACGGTTTTGGTTAAAATTATTTTTTTTGGATCAGGACAAGTAGATTGTCAGGAAGGACAAGTAGATTCGGCCCCCGCTTTAGTCCTTGGACAAGTAGTTTTTTTCCAAAATTTCCACACCCCTGCTCTTGTCTATGACTGCAGGGTCCGTCTCCCAACTGAAGAAAGGTATTCTGTGCCATTGCTTGTTAGCAGCTAGAGCTTTCTCCAGGTACTGCAAGTCTGTCCAATCCCAGAGATAATGAATGATATCTATACTATGGAAGACCTAGTGGCATCCGACCATAATAGATCTGATAAGGCTTCAGAAACTTGGTCCTGCTGGCAAGCCTTTAGCGACTCCTTTATGGAATGGGCCCCTAAAAATGCTGTTTTATATTGTCACCCTCCACTGTATCTTTTCATATATGTCAGAGACTTTATCAGCTGTATCTCTGCACATGAGTCCCCAGGTCATCCTTATCCCGTGGTTGTCTGGGAATTTCTGATGGATCTTTTGAATTTGATTTGTGAGTGTGAAAGATTTAGAACCTCTGTTGAGTTTTTAGTGATGTCCGTGTATATGCTGGAGAGCACTTAACTCTGTTACTCTTCCAGTAATGGTGGCCATTAAGTGTAATGAGGCCAGAGGTCCAAATAAATTAAAACCTGACAATGGTTCCAACTAGGGATGCACCGAAATTACATTATTAGACCGAAACCAAAATAAAAAAATCTGTCAGGCCGAAATCGAAAATTACTTTTTTTTCCCTAACCTTTTAAAAAAATATATAAATTATAATTTTTTTTTTACTGTTAGGGGCTTTGGGGAAAAATCAGGTGTCTAAACAGACCCCTGATATTTCCCTTTTAAAATAGAAAAAGAGATTGAGGACACAGAATCCTAAATCTCTTTTTCTGCAGGCCCTGCTATGAATGAGCAGGAAGCCTCTATACTGAGTTCTCCTGTCCATTCATAAACCGTGGAGATAGTATCAGTTACTATGTCCACAATTATGAATGAACAGGAAGTGATTTAGAGCACTTCCTGTTCATTCATAATTGGGGACACAGTGTGCATACTATGTCCTTAGTTATTTACAAACTCTCAGCGATCAGTACTGATTGCTATGTGCTTTTAACCCCTTCTCCATCCTGACTCACCTGTCACAGGTGGCTGAGTGGGGCGGTGCTGGAGGAGAGCTCAGCCTCTTATGACAGCTGACAGCTGTCTCCTCCTGCATCAGGCATCTCGGCATCCTGACAGTTTTCTCTCTTCCCCGCTGGGCGCTGGTCTATGTCCCCTCCGATCCCTGCTGCCTCTGCCAACACAGGTAGGGGAGTGCAGCAGGGATCAGAGGGGACACACACCGTTGCCCAGCAGGGAGGAGAAAAGCTAGGGATGCACCTTACTTTCTGCTGTTTTGGTACTATGGGAAATTTGAACTTAGTACCATTTTCGGCCCAAATTTCAATGGATCCCTAGTTCCAACTTTTCCCTGCTCTATCTAAAACTAAAAAAGAAAACTTAGTAGTCTTACATTTCAAGACTTCTGAGACTCCACAACGTAAGGGAAGCTAAGCCATTCATTCTGTTGGGGTTTTACCTACTGGAAATTACAAATAATTTAAACCAGTGGGTGTTTTAGACCGTAAGCACATACCTGAAAAATAGTTGACCTGGACCAACCCATTAAAAATATCACAGGGCAGAGTGTGAAAAGTAAAATCCAAAATTAAAAGGTACATGCATACAAGAAGTATATCTGCATAGCCTACCCACCGGGCAGTTTTTCATGCAGGCATTGGTATACTGCTAATGACTGCCTATATTCAGAATGTACTTGCAGTAAATGCAAGGATGGCTGTATGCTAGAACTAGTAACCCTGCTTAGAAATATCCTGCTAAAGACAAACATGTTTTTACACTTTACAAAACAAATGTGTTGCACGTTAGTTACATCAGTAGGTAATTGTCACTAGCTAGCACGTATTTGTATACCAAGGTCAATATCACAAGCTGATGTTGACTGTTTTACTAAGTAATATTTGAATAGGGTTAGTAGCTCAATCTTTCACAAGGTATTGTTTTATTTTCAAAATAATACAAATCAGCTAAGCTCACTCATAAATATTAGAAGAGAATCTGAAAGGTTTTGCCATCATGGAGCTCAACCACTTGATTAAAGGTTGGGCCTTGCTGTAAGCCCTCTTCTGGATGAGTAACTGGCAGAGGAGGCCACTTCCAGAAATAGGGGTTGCAGAATAAGTATGTACCAATGCTGTGAATTGACATGCCATGAAGAGAAGTTAACCCTTTACTGAGTGCCGTCTTTATACAGCCATTTGGGATTCTCAGCTCTTATCATTGTAAATTATGCTAAATTGTCAGTTATGCCAATCCATAAACCCTTTTCACATCTGCATGGTGTAGCAAAGTCTGCCATGTAAATGCGGGGCAGTGTGCTTTATGTTAGGTTGCTTTTCTTCCCCATGTTGGCACTGTTGCATGTTAAATAAAGGAAATAGGTTTTTAAGTTCTATACAGTGAGGTATAGACTGAACCAGGGTGAACCTGGGGGCTGAATGTACAGAATAGCTCTGCAGAGCTAACTGGAGTCACTTAGTGTAATAGTCTAGTCTTCTAGCATAACCTGTTCTTCACAAAGGTAAGCATGTGTCATTTCACACATTACATTAGCAAATATAATAAATTATCAATGGCATGTTGTTGCTGCTGAAGGAGAGTCACACCTTTTCAGAGAATGCGAAAAACTCTTTTAGCTAATGCATAAAAATTATGTCCACAGCACCACCTGAGCATGGTCTCCGTGGATTTCAGCAATGTATTTGATACAGGTTCTATATAATGCTCTCATAGAAAAGTTTACCAAGCTAGGACTTGGTTCAATGGATATGCAGTTGGAAAAGAGATAGAGCAATTCAAATCCGTTCTGACTATCTGCCAGCTTCCCCTTTAATCCTCAATAAAATGTAAAATCAGTATAGAAACTGCACCAACATACATGGATATAAATGCATCCAAAATGTATGAAAACCGAAGTTTAATCTGCTTATATTTAGCCTTTCCTGGTTCCTTTTTCCCTATCATCAACATGTTGAACCTAGTAATGTCCTGACTGGGTATCTGTGCTTCTTTGTGCAATGCAGGCAGTTCATGGCTGGTGGGAGAGGCCAGCAGGGTGCTGTACATGGGATTTTAAAAATTCATCGGTCTCCAGCTGCCGGGTGGGCGCTGGAATGCTTATTCTTGCACCAGCTTCGATTCTGTTGCTGCTCTGTCAATTGGAGTGATCTTCTGCCCGACATGAGTCCTATAGTTCGGGCACAAGGCGTAGGCTACAGAAGGTGAACAGGTAAGTAATCCATTGAACAACAATAACTCCCACTGACACCAATATCCCCCACCTTGTACGCACCATTTATGGAGTCCCCCTTTACCCCCATATAGCACCAATGCACCCCCTCCTGAGCACCAACAATGCCGCCCTAGCCCCCTACCCAAGCACCACTGCTCCACATTTTGGTTTTTTTTACCACTGAAGCTGCGCATTTTCTTTCTTACACTGACTACCGACTTTGGGCTTTTGTTTTCCTACTCAACCACCAATGCCAGGTATTTATGCTCCCCTTGACCACCAATGTCAGTTGTCTTTCCTCTGGTCAAAACAGGGGCACATGTTAAAAGACAAATTTGCACATAAGGAAAAATGATCTATGAGGCTAAAACTGTTGCAATTGCTTTGATAAAACAAAGTGCTTACCTCTGTACATTACATACTCCTGACCAAAGTGTTTATTGACTTTCTGACTATATTAATTAAGTTCTTCTTTATGGTAGGCATTCACAAATGACACCTCTCTGTCTATATTCTGTTTTATTTTTTAAAGATAATCCTTTAGGTTTATGTGTGTTTGTGAAACTCTCTCTTGTGGTACAATAATTAAGGAGTATTTTGTGGTTACAAGGCCTGTGGTCCATGTGTTTAGGGAGTACTGTGAGCAGGCTTAGACTATATTTAACACTGGCGGAACTACCAGGGTCGCAGCGGTCGCAATTGCGACCGGGCCCTGGCGTTCGGCCACTTGGGGGGGGCCCAGCGAGGAAGAAGAGGGCCCCCCCTCCAGAGAGTTGCCGCTACATCCCTGCACAGCCACCCGTAGCATGTACGGCAGCTGTGCGGCAGGGATGCATTGCCGTCCGCACGCACTCAGACCGGCACAGTTCCTTGTACTGTGCCCGTCTGATATGGGGGGGGGGGGGCCTCAATGGTTTCTTGCACCGGGGCCCGGGGGTTTCTAGTTACGCCTCTGATATTTAACCATGTTCCTTTAAGCCACGTTCAATATCCAGCAAAGCAAAATGTGGTGCTCAGAACAGATCAAATTCCTGCTTTTACAAACCAAAAAATTAAGCAGCTCAAGTAAATCATAGTATATGAAAGTAAAACCCAGCTTTACTGTAATTTTACTGTACCTGCAAATGGAGGTCCCAGAAGCGCTGATATCCCATTGGCACATATGATGATCCCATAGGCATTTGCCAACTGCTTGATGCCCACTAAATCTTCTGTTACAACAGGCATGAGGGAAAAGTAGCCACTGGAGAACCCTATAAGAGCACAGACCACAGCCAGGGCAGCATATACTTGCATAAGTGGGAGGATCAGGATGCAGATACCCATGGTAAAGTTGGATGCAAGGAAGACATTCCAGGCACTGACACATGACAAGTCACCAATATAACCCAGGAAAATTTTCCCAAATATGTGCACAATGGCAATAATTGAGGTGAGTGGAAAGATGTTGTTTTGCTCCGTCATGCCGTAAAGCTGCACAATCTCTGGGAGGTGTATAAAGGGAATTACAAAGCTACAGTAAGCCAGGAGCGCCCACACCACAAATGCTACAAAGACCTTGTTGGTGAAGAGGGAGGATGCCCCAAAGTAGCTAGAGTACCATGCCCAAAATCCACACCTCACAGTCACAGTTATGCGGGTTAGTGACTTCAGGATTCCCAGTTTGCTCATATCTGTCTTGACAATGCCATTGCTAGAGTCCTCCTTACACTTTGGTGCTGCAATATCTTCCCCCTCTTCAGGTAGTGTGCTGTTTGCTTTCCCAGCATCGGCCTCCTCATTAGTTTCTTTGTGAGCTTCTATCTTCTCCATGCTGCATTCTTCTATATTGTCCAGGGGTCTCATGAGGGCTCCACACACACACAGGTTGAGAGTGATAGCTCCCTGGATTATCATGGCATTCCTCCAGCCAAACTCTGCACACAAGTACTTCAACAGAACCGTAATCAGAAATGTCCCAAACCCTGTCCCAGTGGTGCTCAGTCCTTGTGCGAGTGCACGGTGCTTATGAAAATACTGACCCACCATTACCACTGCAGGCAGGTACACCATCCCACTCCCGATACCTGGCAAAGGAACAGATATACACAGTGACTTTCATCTGTCTATATTAAATGAAACGTCTCTATCACACTGTATGATAGGGGTACAGGAGTGAAATCTATTGGGAATAAAGAAGATATGCTACAATGGACCCATGATTCTAAAGCAAGCTATGCATGGCACTCTTTCAATTTCAAATGGTAACTGAGGAAACTGAAGAGAGAAGCTAATTGCTTGCCCTGGGCAACTGCTCCAGATTTTGTCTGATCCAGTTTTGATAAATTCCCCTTAATATGTTTTTAAAATTGGAGTGTAGGGACGGTAGCAACTGCAACTGTTTTCCAGTTATTCAGGTAATTTGTAAGCAGCACCTGGAATTCTTGGAAATGGCTTAATAGTCTCATATATACCAAGGTCCAAACTTATGCTAATTGAGCTGCTTTAGATAATAAGGTTCAGCCACCAAGTGGCCTGCACTGCCCTATCAGTGAATGCAGTGGATGCCATGTGGGTATACTACGCAATTACGGTACAAATAAGATTGATGCATTTGTATTACTTTTATCCACTCTCATATGACATACACCCAATAGAGGTCAGGAGACCTCATCTAAAAGTGTACACAGGGGTGTCCCTAACCTTTTCGCCTATGGCCCTTACACATCTCCCCAACCAGCTATTAGCAACCTGGGATGCCCTGCTGCCCCCCTACAGGGCCCAAAGAGATGCCGCCTGAGGCAAAGGCTGGTCAGTATGGGGACAGCCCTGACTGCTATGTCCCATTCAGCTAATTTCTCCTTGCTCCCCTCTCTGCTTCTGCACACAGAACATCAGTAAATATCAGGGTTGCACAGATACCAAGTACAGTACTCGGTACAAGTACAGATACTTTTGAGCTCCAAGACTACACTAGAAAAAAATTCAAAAATTAGGAGGCAGCTGTCATTTGTAAGGAACACACGGAGCTCCTGGGATTTGTACATCTCTGTTTTAATGTATGATTTTGTTTTTATAAATATAAATAAAGGGATGCACAGATACCAGTTTTGCGAGTACTGGTACTTGCCGAGTACTTACAAGTACGAGTACTGATACATTTTTGTTTATTGTCATGTGACAGTTTTTCTACAACAATACAGACTAATGACTTCAGGACAGTGGTGGAGTGCCAGAGCCAGGTCCCAGCTGCAACCGCTGCAACCCTGATAGTTCTCATGAAAATGCCAAGTATCTGCACTGGTACTCGAAAAGTATCTGTGCATCCCTAATACATCTTTATGAATATCTCTCTTAAACAACAGAACATTATATTATTACATGTGAAAAGCACGGGATCTAAATGGCCCAGATTTGGGTAAGGTTTGTTTATGTGAGTTTTCCAGTTCATATTAGAGAAATAGCCTCTAAAAGATGACTGTATTGTACTTACCAGCCATCACTCCAAATGTAAAGAACAAAAAATGGACATTGGTGGCAAGAGCACTCAGCGCCCATCCAAGTGACGTCAAGAACCCTCCAATCATAGCCGTCTTCCGACATCCACAAGTGTTAATGAACAAGCCAATAAAAGGACCTGCAGGATAAAATAATAAAAGCCTGTTACAACGAATTATGTCATCTATGCAACAACACAGCTTCTTGTATTCCTGTAGGGGACTTTTAGCTTACATACGGTAATATAAATGCTGTTAAGTAAATTAAAGCCTTTCTCCAGGTGGGACTACCCCTCAACTGCACGGGTTAACAGTTCGTTTTTGTCTAGGGGACCTTTGTTTTTACATTCCTGATCCCTCGCTCCCACTGGCTCCAAAATGAATGCCTACAGCCTCTTCCCCCCTTTTCCTGGCGGTTAAAGACCTGCTGATATAATCCCATCTAATGCAGTGCTCATAGCCTTGCATTATATGTGAATACACTGAGGGACAGTCATCAAGCTGGAGCGTAGGGGGAACGAGGTGTGCACTAACTACCAGGGATGCAGTGATCACAAAGTCCTCTTCACCATATGCCTAGACAAAAATGAGCAGTTAACCCTTGCAGTGCAGGGGTAACACCACTACAGGACACTACACGACAGAGCTCTTCATAGACATAAGTGCCTGGTTTGGCCAAGTCATGAAGGTGGCAAAAGGGAGAGACTATTGGGGCAACTAATCTTAGGGGAGAAAAATAGTGATAGTTGGATGGGTTACAAAAAAATGCTCTCTAACAATTCCCCCCTTTAGGAGTCGGTCACATCAATTATCAGCTTTAGGAAAGACTAAACAGTGTTTCGGAGATGTATACAAAGGGCAGACCCTTCTAATGCAATTTCATACCTACAATCAGTGTGATGCCCATTGTCAGGGAGCTGACCCAAGCTGTCAGACCTCTGCTTTGATTGAACTCTTCCAGCCATTCCATGTTGAGAATGCCAAGTGCCATCTGTGATCCCATAACCAGCAAGTGGACAAGGAATGAAGATAAGACCACTATCCATGCCCAGCCTCCATCAATATTTGGATTCCGCTTCTGTGTGGCTACCCGGCCCTTTACTTTCCTGTTCAATTCCTTCTCCATGTCTGCTCCTTTACTGCACATTCTGGCCTGTATTAAAGAGTCATTAAAAGAAACAAGTTAGTTTATAAACACATTTCAGCAGCAAATTTATTTACAAAGGACTGTGCCCGTGCTATGGAGATGTGACTTCCTTAAGGGGAATTTATCAAAACTGGAGCAAACAGAATCTGGAGCAGTTGACCATAGTAACCAATCAGCTTTGCTCTTCAACTTATTCAGTTAAGCATTGAAAGATGAGATGCCGAGAAGTGATTTAAATGGAATATTGGCTTTGGTTGGTGGTAATTATTTAAACTGTGAAGAATAGATCCAAAAGGCCAAAATTAAAATATAACCAAAGTGTTTCCTAGATAAGCTCTTTAGTAAGTGTAGACATGCTTCAGCCTGACTGGCCTGGCACCAGTCGATTCAGATTAGTTACTAGCATTCTCAGATGACTCTGGAGGAAAACTATGTCACGCTGCTGTTTAAAGTATAGGTAGGGGAAACTTTAGGAAATCCTACTGTAACACCGTCTGTGTCTGATAAATTTTTAGTGATAGGAGTCATGCTATATCACACTCAGATATAGCATATGATTTCAGTTGTCAGGCTCAGTATACAGGTGAAACTCGAATAATTAGAATATCGTGCAAAAGTAATTGCAGTAAGTGCTGCAAAAGGGGCCCAAACCAAGTACTGAGTACATATGCATGCTTGTACTTTTCAGAGGTCCGATATTGTTCTATGTACAATCCTTGTTTTATTGATTGCATGTAATAATCTACTTTTTTGAGGTTGTGGATTTGGGGTTCTTGGGGTTTTCATGAGCTGTAAGCCATAATCATCACAATGATGACAAATCACGGCTTGAATTATCTTGTTTTGCATGTAATGAGTCTATCTCATATATTAGTTTCACCTTTTAAGTTGCATTAGTGAAATAAATGAACTTTGCACGATATTCTAATTATTCGAGTTTCACCTGTATATTCATGGGAGTTACAGTATACTGCCATTTATATAGATAACACATGGCTTTAATTATATATTTTATTTACAGAGTAGTATTTTTATTTTAGCCTGTTGAACAAGATCCTATAATGAATTCTAAATGACCAAATGGGCAGAATACCGTAAAAGAAGAAAACATGCCAAAATGGAAAACAACAAACTGTCATCATCAATGGGAAAATGGCATCAAATGATGAGAATAGTGAAATACCCAGTGTCTCTGAAGAGATTATTTCAAGTTTGTCTCTAGATTCTTATCATAACAATGGGAATTTAGCTTCAGCATTTTATGTTGCTATTAATCAGCAATTGGATTGTGAGAATGTTATACATAGAATTTGGGGATAAATATGGAGCAAAGGCGATACCACACCCAAAGAGGAAATGTATAATAAGGTGGCAAAGATAAGGGCTTTTAAGGTATCAAAAACACCACTGATATAGCACAGATGTAGGTTAAGATTACATCTTTTTTTTTTATACACAAATATACAGGTGAAACTCGAATAATTAGAATATCGTGCAAAAGTAATTGCAGTAAGTGCTGCAAAAGGGGCCCAAACCAAGTACTGAGTACATATGCATGCTTGTACTTTTCAGAGGTCCGATATTGTTCTACGTACAATCCTTGTTTTATTGATTGCATGTAATAATCTACTTTTTTGAGGTTGTGGATTTGGGGTTCTTGGGGTTTTCATGAGCTGTAAGCCATAATCATCACAATGATGACAAATCACGGCTTGAATTATCTTGTTTTGCATGTAATGAGTCTATCTCATATATTAGTTTCACCTTTTAAGTTGCATTAGTGAAATAAATGAACTTTGCACGATATTCTAATTATTCGAGTTTCACCTGTAAAAGAAAATTTGATAGTGCATAATAAAGCACTTAAAACAACGATCCTTCCTTCATATTGTGGCATATAATCAAGACATCCCTTATAGAGATGCCAGCAATATTGATTACCTATCCAAAGACCATATAGAGTCCCAAAAATGTGATATTTTTATGATGTCATAGGTATCAAGGGGTGCCACAATATTTCTCAACGCATTTCACACCCAATATAGGGGCTTATTCAGGAGGTAGGAAGAGGATGCTCTGTTACATTGGTGTGACCGTTTGAAGGAAGAAGTGTGTCTATAAAAGCCTAAAAGGGAAAATCTCTGCAATGTTTTCACCAGTTTAGGCAATCATTTGGAGAAAAGAGCTGAGGTACACAGAGGTCCGCAAAAGAAGGTAGCTACAGCTCTGCTCTGGATAGGCAGTCCTTAAGCGGAGTGTGTGATAGTGGGCGAAAGTTTGAAAAAAGGATCCAGTAGCAAAGATAAGAACTCCGATCAGGGACCGGAGAAAACAGCCATGGGAGCAGGAGGTTTAGCAGGGTATACAGACCATCAGGAGTGTCACCTGGAGTGCTGTGCAGTTGCATACGCATAGAGAGCCCTAACCAGAGACAGAGAAACCGTGGAACATGTAGTAAAGCAATTTCACCAGCACGTCTCGTGGGAGTCCCTCAGGCTTCTTACAATTAAGGGTCCACTGGATGCGTTCTATTTACAGATGTTCCACAGGGATATCAGGGGCCAGTTCGTGGAAAAGGGCCGTGGCAGTGGACAATAGGTCCATGATATGTTCAGAGAGTCATCACATACGCAAATTTGAGCGGCGGGAGCAATTCTCAATGTCTTCCAATTTAGAAAGGAGAGAATTTTTGTCCTCCCGGAGAGAGTCTATCTCTTTGTCAAGAGCAGTCACCTCACCTAAGAGATCATCTTTCGTGGTCGCAGTGCAGATCCGTTATTTGCTTAGAGGGCTTTTTGCAGCATTGATGCAAACTGCTGGAGCAAGGCAGAGTGTGATTTCACCTGAGATCGATCACTGTCTGTGCAGCCGTCTTCCATATTGCTACTGGAGACAGACTCTGCAGGTTCAGAGGTAGCCGGTGGAGGAGACGCATTTGTGCCATGGTGGCTGAGGCCTGTGCCATCGCCTCAGCAATAGGATTTCCCTGGCAATTCTGGGCATTGCGGGAGCCCAAGGGAGGTATCGTCAGAGGTAAGTGTCTGCGTTCTTGAGTAGTTTGCACGAGGGAGTAGCGGAGCCGTCCTAGAAACCACCTGTCATGTGCAGCCTCCGCACATGCGCCCTCTATTACTTTTTATATTGTTGAGTGTAGCTGGGGATGGCTTTCTTGGTCTGCTGTAGTCCAATAAAATGCCACTATCTATACTTTGTACTGGAAGAGATTCACAAACACTGCTTGTGATAATTGTAAGGTGCTGAGGAGCTTAAGCTAGCCATACACTAGTCATTTTTTCTCGTTCAGCCTAAAAAAACACTTAATTTGCCCATCTATGCTAAACAGCATGGATGATGGAATCCCCCCCACCGGCTATTTTATTCTAACAACGGTGGGTGTGCAGCTGTCGGAATACCAGAACAGTGACTGCAGCTGAACTGTTCAGCCACAAACTTTTAGACCAGCTCCTTCTACAAAAGTCGATAAAAAAATTGGCTTTTGATGAATGGAGGGTTGCCGAAGGGGCCACACACTGCTCCTAATTCGGCTGATTCACTAGGAGTGTATGGCCAGCTTTACTCAATTGTATGTTGAGACCTAAGGTATCCCTGTACTATATTTATTTTAGTCATATTTGCTCTTTATACATGCAGGTTCTGCCTAATGCTTTTCAGTTCTACCCAGTGATTGTGCTCCTTTTCACAATACAAGTCTATGAGTTGGCTGCTCATTGAAAACATTGCACTGTGTAGCTTATATCTTATCTCAACAGCTGTCAAAGCATCCTTCTCCTTCACCATTGTTTACAGATTCTGCCGCCATTAAATGAATTATTCAGCCCAAAGACCTACTGGTTCACAGTCAATCCATAAAAAATGTTCTCTAGTCTGTGCTCCGGAAATCAGGTATTTACCTGTTGCATACCGAGGCCTTGGCTTTCGCACTGTGCAAAAATGTTGACGCGTGGTTGTCAATCACTGACTGCAAGTTATTAACACCTCAGTCCTTCTTGTTACAGTCCTGTATCACTGCTCACTATATATGTCAGTGGTCAGGGAGAGATGTAAGTGATGGAAATGAGGGATTAGCATTTGACTTTTCAAAAAAGTCAAAATATGCCTATCGGTAACATCACTGTTCAGTCTGCCTAAAGTTTAGGCAAACTGAACAGTGATGTGTACCGATAGGCATATTTTGACTTTTTTGAAAAGTCAAATGCTAATCCCTCATTTCAGTTTAGGCCCTAAACTGTATCTTTTGGTGAAGAAAGGAAACAGCTGAAAGATCAGTTTAATGTAGGTGTAACGATCCTTAGGATTGGGGATGAAGCCTGATTGTAAAATCTGATTGAAGCCCAACTCTGAGCACATTTACTTTACCAGGTCTAAAGGAGTAAAACATTAATTTTCCTCAAAAGCAACCCCTATTGTGCAGGCTTTCTCCTATGTCCTGCATATCTGCTTGTTTACCTGTTGGGCCCAGTACAGTTCCTGCTGTACTTCCAGTCCACTCGGATATAAGCGCTGCAAGACCCAGGAGAGTGTTCGTGTATCTGCCTCGCTCCTCTCCTTGCCATTCACAAAACGATGCCTGGGGATGTGTATTTTGTGAATGGCCAGGAGGAGAGGAGGTGGAGGCATGACTGCAGTACTGGAATCTATGAGACATGCAGAGGTTACATCTGAGCGGCCTGTATGTACAGCGGGAGCTGTACTTAGCCCGGTAGGTAAACAAGTAGATTTGTCTTGTGTAGAAGAAAGCCTGCATGACAGCAGGTTGCTGTTGAGGCAAAAGAATGTTTAACTGCTCTAACCCTGTTGGTGCCCATTCACACTGAGCGATAAATCCCGCAATTTCGCGCATTTTTGCCGCTTCGATATCGTGAGAAGTCGCCGGCCAATTATATTCAATGGAGCTGTTCTAATGTACAGCTCCATCTCGCCCATCGCTAGTCGCTTGTCGCTGTCACTTGTGCAGGACCCTTTTTGAATACAGCTGGAACGTCACCCGAACAATCGCGCTATCCCGCCGCGCAGAAATCCGCTCGAGGTGAGTGTCGCTTAGTGTGAATGTCATTGTGTGACAATGTCATTGTGAATGTCAACGTCATTGTGCACAGAGGCTTTAAATATGATAACAAAAATATTAAAGAGGGCAAATATACAAAAGATGAAAGCCACTCCAAAAATTAGTTTAATGCCTATTTCCATTGAGATGAAAAAACTCCCCCACAACCTCTCCAAATTCAATAAAGCATGGAAACCATGGGTCGATAACTTCTTCCCACCGAATCTCGACAGATCTTTAATGAACACATGACTTTTAATCCAATCCCCCGATAATGCATGCTCTACGATACAAACCCCCTCCAGGCGCCACTATAAGCACCAGCTTGTGGACTGTCCCCCGGTGTCCTCATGTATAACACAGGGCTATGGCCATGATGATGTAAGTGGGCCTCTGACCTATGGAGCAGAAGGGGGAACAGGCAGGAAGACCTTCATTCAGCTGCAGAACTTGCAGAAACCTCAGATGCAGCAGAAACTACAGATACTAAGCAGTGGGTTCAGAATACCTTATCAGCTTTCAAATCATAATTTTAGACCAATCTGCCTGTTTATGGCCATCGTAAGTAATATGCAATTCTGCAAAAAAGTGTTCATATCAACATCTATTCAGGTTAATGGATGATTTCTTTTGTTGCATGGCAGTTTGCATAGCCAAGTACAATGTACATCCACACATCAACTTCCACACATCAACACCAAGACCGAATAAAACAATTCCGATATGTCCTTTTAAATATCAATTCTCTATATTTATAAGACAAGACAACGAACAAGTGGAATAATGCTTGCCTATAGAACTGTGTGCAAACAGTCTAAGTGAACAGGATAAAGTTCAAAAGGAGCTGCAGTCAGTCACATATTAATTTCTGCCAGCTCGGCATTCTAGTAGGCCCACATGTACACCTCTGCAAGGAGTCATATAGTATGAACAGTGCAGAGTCACACATGCAGATCCTCTCTTCCAAAAAGAAAAGAAAATACATTAGCATTTTAGGTACAGTAACACATTCATAGTAAACTAACAAATGTACATGGTATGCAAACTGATACAACAAATGTACATGGTACATGTACATGGTCTCTTTCAAAATGGCAGTGACATACATCCCTTTTATGTGTTTATAGGACATTAGTAAATACATATAGAGGCATGTAATGTTTTGTATTGGTATCATTCACACTGTGTGTTTACATGCGTTCAGGTACTTTCAGTTTAGCTGTGTTTAGAGAAGATAGAATCTGTGCATCCGGGGGAAGATTACATACTCTGAGGGCTAGTTCACACCAAGCGTGTTCCAGGAGCAGAGCAGAGCAGTTGCAGACCGGATCAAAACTGCGTCCAATGTATTCCAATGGTATTTTGGGCTCTAGTTCACAACGCAGCGTTCGGTTCCAGAGCATGTAAAAAAACTGCAGCAAGCCCTATTTTACCTGCTCTGGAACGCACTGAAAGCCCATTTTAGACTAAAAAAACCTAAAACGCGGCAACAAATGCAGCAAAACACACTGCACTGTGTGTGCAGAAACCCATGCAGATCTGGTCTGCATTCGGTGTGAACAAGCCCTAAACATGTCTGAAATGGAGATGAACTCAAGTACAGAACAAACACAGGAGAACTTGATCTGGGAAGCATTAAGTTTGTTAAAGAGAAAACAAACTCAGTTAAACCTTAAAATGCATTTAGGTATCCTAACTATGAACAAAACTGTATTTTATTTGTGTATCACTAGCTGTAGATCCTCAAATCATCTCTGAATTGGTGCTGACACTGTCCTTCCTTCTGGAGGGGGGCTACTTTTATTCCCCATGGTGTGTGTTGTTAAGTAGTTACCGCTCCAAGCTCGCTCCCGTGATGGACTACAATCTCAATACAAATTAGTAAACTAACCATGAGATTGTAGTACATCACAGGTGTGAGCTTGGAGTGGTGACTACTTTACAACACACACAGGGACCATGGGGAACACAAGTAGCCCCCTCCAGAAGGAAGGACAGTGGCAGCACCAATTCAGAGATGATTTGAGGATCTACAGCCGAGTGATACACAAATAAGATACATTTATGTTAATAGTTGAGGTACTAATGCAATTTTAAGATTTAACTCCTGAGTTTAGTGTCCCGTTAATACTGTCTAGTATAAATGTAGCATTATACATTTATAATGATGAGATATCATACACACCCAATGGTTAACAAAGGTTTCCCAGACAAGCTACTGTAAACCTATGAATCACTCTTACTGTTCCAGGGCCATGACCGGCTGCTGGCTTTGGAACAAGTGAGAGTAAATGTAACTTGCAACATAGGACATGCAATTGCTACAGAACAATGTCCTGGAACCCTGTCAAATGGCCTCTTTATTTCTGCTTTGTATAAAGCCTGGGATTACAGACAAGCATTGGCAACCTCTGTGATTAAGAAACTTCAATGTGTGTTATCCTGCAATCTAAGGATGTCTGCTTAATGGTGTATGGAGAAGCAAGAGCGGCAACAGACAACATTGGTTAATGAATTTCAGCCAACAACAATAAATAAATCTAGCCAAATAAATCTAGACTGCCAACCATTAGCTGAAGACAGACAACTTTCATCAAATTTCTCATCCCATTGGACTTTAAAGGGAACCTGTTATTTTTACATTAATCGGGGCTCCAAAGCCTGTAACTACAATGGTTGTGATCTTAGGAATAGTCCTGGAATGGTCTCCTCAGTCACAGTAAAGCTAGGCAGGTGATTCACATCATTCTGAAGTAGTATGCAGCCCAATCTTTGACAATCGAGGCTTCCAATCCAGGTAAACATCAAGGTGACAGATAATATTTACTTACAATTCTGTTGTGCAGTAACCCACAGCAACAACACATCATATTTCAATTCCATCAATGTAATACAGGAAAACCAATGAAGTAAATTAGAGTGGAGCAGACCTTGGTAGGGAGAAGCTGTATCTTGTTGTAGTCAATCAATTATTTTTATTGGAATGATAGCATCAGAGTGCGGCTCTTTGGGATTTACGCTTAATAAAATACATTGTTGGTACAGGTTACCACTCTTTGTTATTTTAAAATATCAATAGATGATATGCCTAAGTAAGTAAACAAAACCAAAACATTATTTCATCTGTATATACATTTAAATGTAATGCATTAAATTAGGAAAATGCTGCCTATATGAAACTAAACAATTAAGCAAATCCAACACTTTGCATAAAACACTGCCACCTATACTGTACTGACCTTCGTACAGACAATGATCACTCCAGATGGTGTAATGCATTCTTGTACCATTGTGTACAAAATATGCAAATAAGTGTCATCATAGACTCAGCACATGCCTCCAATAGGGATTGCACCAGGCACTCTTTTTATATGGAACCTAAAATACAGTCCTATTACTGCTTATAATAAAATACAATTTCTGACCAATGTCTCCTTACCTGGACCTGTATAATACGGAATGAGCCCAGAGGCTGGTCTGGTCATCTTACATCTACTGACTGCACAGTGAGCAGCTTGTGATGATGATGAAGTATGTCAGAATCCTCCCAGTTTTGGGATGGACATGGACAATGGTTGACACGGGGCATTCTGCTGGAATTTACACATCTTATAAAAAAAAGTCTGAAGAAGCAGCAATGGGGTGTAGTTTTTAATGCTGGTAAGGCATCGTCAGCAAGATGCAAAGTCCACATTACTAATCTTAAATGTTGGCGTTTTAATGTTCAATCTCCCACCTGACAAAGGGAAATGGATTGTGTCAAAACAGGATCATCTCTGTGAGAGACAAGGTATTGATAATGATTTCCTAAACGTTTATGTGCCTCTAACAACTAAATGATTTTATGGTCTCTTATCTGTGGAGATAAACCTTGTATTTCAATCTATAGCTTGATGGCCTCTCTGATCTTATTCAGATCCTACTGTCTGATAACGTTATGTCACAGAATATGTACTAACAATTCATGGATCTCAGCAAATAACAAAAAGCTGGGTACATAGTTGTCCAAAAACACACGTGGCTCAAAGTAACCATTGCAAAAGCTCTGGGCAGTTAGCCGTTGCTTAGTCATTATGCTAATACATTATACGGAGAGGTTTCCTTGGCTTTAATAATTTCATTAATGTATATACATTTACAGGGTTATTCACAAAAGGGTGAAGGGTTTGGAGAAGGCAGGAGAAGTGAACAGTCTAGGCAAAAAAAGCCGATTTGGAAAAATTCTCCAATTCAGCTCACGTTCTGCCTCAGCTATTTTGGCCTAGATTGATCACTTCTCCTGCCTTCTCCAAACTCTTCACCCTTCTGTGATTAACCCTGTTAAAGGAGAACTATGGGGTTAAGGCTTTTCCCCATAGTTCTCTTTAGGGTAACGGGAGGACACAAACTAGCGTCCTCCCGTCACCCTAGGCGCAGTGTACCGCGAGCTGCAGCTCGCGGTATACTGAGACGCCGCAGTATACCGCGAGCTGCTGTTCGCGGTATACTTAGACGCCGCAGCTGAAGCGGATCCCGACAAATCCGCCCAGCTGCGTGACTGACAGCTGGCTCTGCCTATCTAGAGGCAGAGCCAGCTGTACCCGCCCCCTCCACCGTCCGTTCCGCCAGTCAGCGCTGGCGGATCGGAGCGGGAGGGAGGAATCCAGCCCCTCCGCTGTCACGGCAGAGAGCCGTGACAGGATCGAGAGGTGAGCGAACGCCGGTATGTGTTCGCTCACCTTCCGATCTACTGAGCCGACCTGTGACAGTCTCATTGTCACAGGTCGGCTAGAACTATGAGGTGAGTGAAAAGGACTCACCTCATAGTTCTCCTTTAATGACAAAGTGTTTTCAGTGTGATTTTTTAAATGTATTCTAAGGTAGCAGCCTTGTGTTGACGTGCTTGCCATGAGTTGTGTAAAAATGCAGCATGTCTGCACTTTTATGCAGCACAATGGCCCTCACTGCATGACATTGCACCGTAGCATGCTGCAACACAATGTTGTGCATACAGTAGAACTGAAGTGTTATTTTGTGACATTCAAAGTTAATAAAAAAAATTAAAAAGTAAACAGAGCGTAAGAACACATTGCAGCGCCCCTACACAACACACGTCAGCGTGTATGCATTTTAGCGTGCAGGCTGGTATGGATGAGCCCTAACACTTCCAGGTAGTGTCGGAGCTTGCTGCTAAGCCCCCTCATATCCATTCCTTGGCTGATCACTAGATGTGCCATAACTTTGCCTGTCAGAAAGGCCTGAGATTCAGCCATTACCGGAATGTTTGGTGGCTGTTGCAGGTATGTGCAGTCACCTCTGTGTCTGCACTAAATACTTTCAGCAGCCCCCCATTCACCAGAGTTTCTTTAAGTGTTAGGTTTAGTGTTAGAGTTAACAGTTAGGTAGTTAAGGGTTAGTATGTATTTTGTTGTTTAAAGAAGAACTCTGAGAATTACAAAAAAAAGTACCCTTGCAGTGGGGCTACCCCCGCACTGCAAGGGTAAAGTGCTCATTTTGTCTAGGGGGCTTATCTAAAGGAGATGTACTCAACTAAACCTTCGTCCTATCGGGCTGCTATACCAGTCCCCGTAGCCTCTTTCCCCTGGGTTCTGGTGACATCATCAAGTCTAATGCAGGTCCTTAGACTTGCGTTAGATGTGAGGACGCAGAGGGACACTGCACAGCCGGAGTGGTGGAGAGAGAGGTGAGCGCTGACCGCCATGGGACAGAGGATCAGTAGAGTATATCTGGTTTCTTTTTCCCCCTAGACTAAACGAGCACTTAACCCTTGCAGTGCAGGGGTAGCCCCACTGCAAGGGTAAGTTTTTTTAAATTCCTGGAGTTCTTTTTTAAGGCCAACACCAAGCATAATGTTTTTTTTCTACTGTAGATAGACTCCGGAAAAGTAAACACTTCTGTTAAATTTTTATTGTAGTCCATGGCTCAATTGGGAGATTTCACCTTTTCATCTTACTTCCCATTCCTGTGACAACAGTGCAAGAAATAAATGAGTTAGGGTTCAGGTTAGATTTAGAGGATAGGATAAAAGTTAGGGTTTAGGTAAAAGTTAAGTGTTAGGGTCAGGTAAAGGGTTTGTCATAGGTTGCAGAACAAGGAAATTGTTTGTCCACTGTTTGTTTTCATGTGTTTGAGAGAATAAATGCCATAAGATTCTCTACACCGAAAACTAACATGTCACAATCATGGGGTTCCAAAAGTGGTTGTAAAATCCCAGGTGCCCCAACCCTGATTTATATTATACTTGCAGCTATACCCATCCCTAGTCCTGGCTGGGCAGAGTTATGCATTTTTGTCTTCAGTCCTAGACAAATCCTACGAGCCAGGTAGCCAATGCTCCTCAAACATTATAGCTGGTGCATCAGCCCTGGAAACTAACTGTAAGTTGGTCATGAGATAGTACCTAGTTCCACACAGGATTTCCAGAGCCCTACCCTCGTACTCCTTGAATTGCTTCAATTGTGGGAAAGCCCAAACATATCCCAGTATTGGTCTATAAAGACTATCTGAGACTTCCTAAATCTATGACCCTGACTACTATGGAGATACCACTTTAGCATGGAGGGTGGAGACACTGTTCCTCCTCCCTCCCGGTGAGCTCTTTATCCTACTACTATTCCCTTCGCACTACCACTTCCTACCCTTGGACTTAACAGTGATGTATATACGTGGGCCACCTCCCCCCAGCTACTCTGGTCTTGGGGTCCCCCTGTGCACCCCTGGTCCCACGCTGCAGTCATACAGCACTATCATATGACCTCATGGCTTTTACTTACAAACCTGTAATTGTGATCAGTTGTAATCTAGCAGTTGTATGTACACAAACTTCTCTTTTTAAGATCACCCTTCTTGTATATAATGTTAAGTAGACCCGTTGAAAAATGAAAACCTTTACATAATGTGCCTTGATCTAACGGATTAAGCATCCATGGCTCCTCCCCACTGTCCTTTTTTTTTTTAATCGAAGCCCGTGGACGTGCATCAAAACAAACTTCCCCCTGTGAACAAAAAAAGTGAACCGTGAAATCACAGCACACAAAAACGTGCACAAGGGTGCAAGGTCCTTCAAAAGAAGGGACCTACTTTCCCGACCCCCCGGGGCGCAAGGCTCCTGACAGGGGTTGAGACTGTTGGCCCACCAACCCGAAGGCCGATGACCATTTCCGTTGGGGACCTGCCGAAACAGGTCCATCACAGTACTAGGCAGGGGGGATCTCCCGAAGAGAAACCCCCCTACTGGGTGGGAGGAGACACAGAACCCCGTAGGAGGCACAGAATCTCCTCCCAGCATCAGGAATAGGCCCCGAAGAAACCTGCACCTTCATACAAATGCATACCGGCAATGCCACGTCCAAAGATTCACTCAACCGTACAAACTTTTCCTCGGAATCATTTATTAATGTTTATAGCACAATTTAAAGCAGAAAAACAACGCTGACCTTTCACACACTTTTCTAGTACCTAGTACTTTGATGAAACAGGCAGCAGATGGTTATAGGACACGTTAACATGGACTTAACAAAGGTCCGATTTACCTTTGCACAGGCAGAGTCCGGTGTTTCTTCTTGATTTGTCTGAGCAAGCAGAGGTGTAAGGGACTGAGGCAAGTTACAGCCAGAATTAGGTGAATTCCCAGTATACAATCATTTTAGAGAAGCATTTGCAGTGGAGTTTTCTGTAACCTGAGCCTGAAGTCCCGGTCAGGCAACTGTGACAGTAATGTGGAGGTTTTAGTCATCAGTAGATGGGGGGATACATCATTCACATGTAGTAAACCTGTTATATATAATCTACTGTACATTAGTTTTATACATTTCGGAACATGGAACGTAGTTGATGCAAGTGAACAATCTGTGACATTTTGGCATGTGCTCAATGCCAAAGTCCCTACAATACAGGACAACTATAATGATAATGGTGCAGTAGGACATAAATGCTTCTTGGTCCAGGCTTATGCTACCATAGCAGTATCATTGCTCTTTAAAGTGTATTTCCAATTTTGCAGCCAAATTGGGATAACACCTATGTTATATTTTATGATATGTTCCCATTCACATAGCGTACCTGAAAACAAATATTTTAAAACTGCTGCCTACGTTTTTAAGCGCATTATACTTGCTTAAAAGTCCTACCTAGCTTCTCCCTATGTAATGTTAAGGAGGGGGCTGTGTGAAGTTATGTTTACTCTAATGAACCCTGTCTGTACTGTACTGACAGATCCCATTATCAGTTGTAAACTAGATTTAAACACTGTCTGTGATAACAAAGGCTTAAAG
The DNA here is from genome assembly GCF_000935625.1 of Nanorana parkeri. Taxonomy (NCBI): domain Eukaryota; kingdom Metazoa; phylum Chordata; class Amphibia; order Anura; family Dicroglossidae; genus Nanorana; species Nanorana parkeri. Next base: position 39,701 of record NW_017307444.1, on the reverse strand, counting down.
ACTTAGAAGCATTGCATGTTAATGAGTGAAGCTCAGTCTGTCCCTCAATTTGCCCATCTACTTTTACCTTCAAACTGCTCCGAGTAGCCTGGAATCTGCACAAAGGCCTTCGTCAAAGAAACATCTAAGGGCTTGTTCACACTAATTGCGGTGCGTTCTAGAGCGGTAGCTGCTGGAACGCACAGCAATCGCCCCTTTCATTACGTGGCGGGAGCATGAAAGTCAAAGGCACCGCAGCCACGCCCCCGCCCGTAGTGCGATCTGATGCATGGCAAAACATTGCCTGCGTTCTGTTCCACTGCGAATGCAAAAAAATGCTGCATTCTCTATCTCTTGCCTTTGCAGTGGACAGGAACGCAAGCAATGTTTTGCCATGCGTCCGATCGTACTTCGGCCGGGGGCCATTGACTTCAATGCATCGTCACGCCCCCTCCTACACCAGAACGAGGGGGGAAGTTTAGTGTGCGATTGCTAGCGCTCTGAAACGCACCCAATAGGTGTCAACATGCCCTAAAAGGTGAGTATTCTCTCTCTCCTCCTAGCCAATCCCAATGCAAAGGCCCCTTGCTCCATTTTGTGATTAACCAAGATGAGAGGGAGGTCAGGAATGCGACTGCAGCACAGAGGTCTATGGGCCCGTAGTACCTGACTTCTGAGCAGCCCAGAAATACAACAGGCGCTGTACTAATTGGGTGAGTGAAGCAGCCTGGATGATCAGAGCCCTGACGGTCTGTCTAATCCCCATTACTAATTATATATTCGAAACTGTCCTCCTGCATGGTGTTCGGCTTCAAAACTAACTAAAGATATCAATGTGTAGTATTTTGTAATATTTTTTCATAACCATAAGCACTTGAATTGGCCAAATTACACGGTTTGGACAGGAGAATCTAACCTGGCTAAGTCCCCATGAAAGGTTGGCCATGGCAAGACTGAAGAGGTCTGGTCAGGGGGTACATATAGACATTTCAATGTTGCCCTATCTGAACATAACCAGACAGAAGATGAAGATCATAAAGTTCATCTACTGTCCGTATCCATAGGCACCTCCAGGCAGAATCTTTGCTATGAATCCATTGTTTTATCTACACACTCGACACAGAATATAACAGAATAATTTGGACATTGCCCCACAAACTATAACTGAATAAACCCTTTCCTTTGGATTTGTGATTAGTGATGCTGAATGTGAATAACCTCTAGATGTCCATGCCGTACTAGGGAGAGCATATAGGAGATTCTTCTTTTTGATAGGGAAGGAATAAAAACCCCTGTCAAGTTTCTGTTAAGCTGGCCACCCACAGCTCGAGATTTGGCTGATTCAGCAGGATTCGAGCTGTGGATGACCCTCCTGGCACCACTAAGGTCTGATTTTTTTAATTATTGTCCAAACAGTATCTGCATCCAGCCAATGAGGCTGAATGAGAGAAATCTAACGTGTTATGGACAGCTTTACTGTTTGGATAGCTTAAAGGAAATCTGCACAATAGGAACACCGGAACCAATGAAAACCTGACAGAGGTTATAGTCTAGGCCTGCAGTGTGGTGTGCAATATAGTACATTATACATCGGCGCAATGCAGACTACCAGCAGCTATAGAGGAACAACAAATCCCAGGAATAGTACATTATACTATAATGTACTATTCCTGGGATTTGTAATCCTCTGTAGCTGGCGTTATTCTGCATTGCGCTGTATAATTTATTATTGCTGGGATTTGTAGTCCTCTATAGCTGGTGGTATTCTGCAGCGCGCTGTATAATGATTATACGGCGCAATGCAGAATATCACTAGCTATATAGGAATACAATAAATCCCAGCAATCGTACATTATAATATAATGTACTATTGCTGAGATTTGTAGTTCTCTGTAGCTGGTGTTATTCTGCATTGCACTGTATATAATGTATTATTGCTGGGATCTGATGTATTCCTCTATAGCTGGTGTTATTCTCCATTGCGCCATATAATGTATTATTGCTGGGATTTGTAGTCCTCTATACCTGGTGGTATTCTGCAGTGCACTGTATAATGATTATACGGCGCAATGCAGAATACCACCAGCTATATAGGAGTACAAGAAATGCCAGCAATAGTACATTATACATGCAGTGTATAATGTATTGATGGGATTTGTATTCCTCTATAGCTGATGCTACATTGTGCTATATATTATACAGCACAATGTACCATCAGCTATAGAGGAATACAAATCCCACTATGCCAGAAATACATTAATACAGCACCATGTTGGGGGGGTGCAGGCTTACCTAAACATATTGTGGTCCTGTCCGGCAGCTGCCTTCCCCCCATGCCTTCTCTTGCTTCTTAATTGTGCCGATCGTGGATGAGCGGGCAGCGACGAGTCCGTGAGGCAGGGAGAAGTGGTGTGCACGGAGTCCGTGAGGCGGGGAGAAGCGGTGTGCGGCGAGTCTGTATGGCGGGGAGGAGAAGTGGTGTGCGGCGAGTCCGTGTGGCGGGGAGGAGAAGTAGCGGGGAGCCGCAAGCAGGCCAACTAATCGAAATTCAACTAATCGATAAAGGAAACCGTTGACAACGTTTTCCATCATCGATTATGATCGACTTAGTTTAATTGTTGCAGCCCTATTATAGTCCTTCGTCATTTTATGCAAAAATAAGAAATAGGACTGCAGTTTTTGGTGGCTATTGGTGTGTTTAGCATCTATTTTCTTCTAGGTCTGAGAGATTTAATAAAGTTAGATCTCTGCAATAGAGTATTCAGATCTGAGTACCTGTCTTGGCTATTGCAATGGGGTCCATCTCTCCCCTGTTGGATTTGTAGTTTATTTATCATAGTAATGGGAACAACTGAAGGAGGCGAGAAGTAGCAGTTATTATTTTAAGAGCAACTCACAGTTCCGGAGGCCAAATACAAAGGCAAACTGCAGAACAAAAAAAATGCCATAGTGGCAACTTGGGTTCCATCTTGCCTGCCTTGTTCCTAAACCAGGCCCTGGTCATGTAATGTGTTGCCTTAGCACAAGTTTTAGTGTGTTGTGGTGTGTTACATTAAAGAAGAACTCCAGGCACACATTTTATTAACCCTTGCATTGGGGGCTACCCCAATACTGCAAGGGTTAACTGCTCGTTTGTGTCCAGGTTTAAAAACAAAAAAGTTATACTGGCCTGATCCTCACAGACGACCAGCTCTTAGACCGTTCCCTTCCGCCTTGCTCCCCCTTTACTGCAGCGGTCTAAGGTCCCTGAGTCATCACGTTCTATACACAGTTTATAGGACGTGAGGGCCTCAGGGACCTTCCATCACAGCAGGAGGGAGCGCTTTGACAGCCAGCCGGCCCCAAGGATCGGGTAAGTATATATATTGTTTTAACCCAGACAAAAACGAGCAGTTAACCCTTAGGTAACCCCACTGCAAGGATTAAGAATTTTTGTTCCCTGGAGTTCTACTTTAAGTCTGCCATCAGTGATATTAGGGCTTGATCACACCCCCCCCCGGTGGGCTGCATTGGGCAGCATTGCCTACTGAAGTCCCAACGCATAGACAATGCAATTTGCCTTATGTCCTATTAGTACACATCAACGCTTTGCATTACACTGCGTGCACAGTTATTAAGCAAGTTGTATTTTTGAGGATTCATTTCATTATTGAAGAACTACAGTGCTCTCGGTCAATCCAAAATAATAATAAACCTCAAACCTGATTAAGAAAAAGTGAGGTTTTGGCTTTCTTAGGAGAACATCTATGTGTGCACAATTATTGGGCAACTATTAGTGTGCAGGATTATTATGCAACTAAATGGAAAAAGAAAATGTTCCCGTCTCACTTGTTTATTTTCATCTATTAAAGTCAGAATAATAAACAAACAACTAAAAATTTACAAATACACATTTCTGACATTTTCAAAAACAAAATAAGTGACTAATATAGCCAATAACAGTCATCAGCCTTCCATCCATGGAGTCTGTCAGTTTCTTCATCTGTTGACGATCAACTTTTTGTGCTGCAGCAACCACGGCCCCCCCAGAAACTGTTCAGAGGTATACGGTTTTCCTTCACAGTAAATCTGTCATTCACAAGTTCTCAATAGGGTTTAGGTCAGATGAGGAAGGGGGCCATGTCATTATACTTTCATCTTTAAAGGCCATTACTGGCTAGCCATGCAGTGGAGTACTTTGATGTATGCGATGAAGCATTGTCCTACATACATATCATGGCCAGACTTTTACCATTGCTAGAAGAAAGTGTTTTCTAAAACCTGGCAGCTTAAGTCCATTTTAAACCGGAAAAGATCCAACTAGCTCATCTTTAATAATACCAGCCCACCTTACCCCACCTCCACCTTCCTGGCATCTGAGTCGAAGTGGAGCTCTGTGCCTGTTACTGATCTAGCCACAGGCCCATCCATCTGGTCCGTCAAGAGTCACTCTCATCTTCAGATATTTCTTGGCCCAGTCTTGATTTTCCCAGTCTTGAGTTTCAACTTAAGCGTCTTGTTCATTAGTGGTCGGGTTTCAGCCTCTTACCTTGGCCATGTCTCTGAGCACTGAACACCTTGTACTTCTGGGCACTCCAGGTAGGTTGCAGTTCTGGAATATGACAGCCCTGGAGGATAATGGGTTCCTGGGAGCTTCACATTTGATTCTTCTCAAATCTTTGGCAGTTAATTTGCATCTTTCTTTCTCAACACGTTTCTTGCGACCCTGTTGACTATTTGCAACAAAAAGTTTAAGGGTTCTGTGATCACGCCCCAATATCTTAGCAAGAGTGCTGCATCCCTCTGAAAGACTTTTTACAATTTGCGACTTTTCAGAGTCAGTTAAATCTCTTTTTTGGCCCATTTTTGCGTGAGGAAAAGAAGCTGCCTAATTATTATGCACACCTTGATATAGGGTGTTGATCTTCTTAGGCCACATCCTCCCTCATTACACAAATACACATCACCTGATATGCTTAAATCCAATAAGTCTTCAAGTTTATACAGCTTGGAGTTGGACAATATGCATAAAAATGGTGATTTGGACAAAATACTCACTTGCCTAATAATTGTGCGCACAGTGTAGTGTGCACTAAAAAAAAAAAAATAGGACCAGTTGAATTTTTGCGCAGCGAGTTGCGAAGCTCTATAATGAGCTGCTATGTCAATGTACTATCAGGTTTACTAAAGTTTAAAAAAACCAAACACTGCGACGTACAATGCACATTAACATGCGCTCACTGGTTAATATCAGATTACAGTATAGTGAATATATATACGCTTGCGTCTCTTTTAGGATGATCTCAAGTATGTAATACTAGCTGGATACAAGCAGTCATACATTATAGAATTATCAGCTATTGTCTTTAGCTTTTAATGTCTGTGTTCTTATATGGATAATGTACCTCCCAGGAGTTTGTGTAACAATTGGTTATTTTAATGTTTATAGCCCATCTCCTGGCAAACAAAAATAGCACCCTTGCAGTGGGGCTACCCCCTGTATTGCAAGGGTTAAGTGCACATTTTTGTCTAGGGGATGAGTAAAGCAGTTATACTTGATCATCGATTCTACCAGCTCCCTCAGGGCTGCTGGACTGGCACCTACTGCCTCTTCTCCCCTGGGCTCCGGCCTTCTAAGGTCCACTGACATCATCGTGTCTAATGCAGGTTCTTTAGACCTGCACTGTACACCAGCCTGAGCAGAGGGGTGAAGAGGAGAGCACTGGCTGCTGTGGGAGCAGGGATCAGGCAAGTTAATCTATTTCTGGCAGTCAGTGCTCTCCTCTTCTCCCCTCAGCTCAGGCTGGTGCAATTTTCCTCGGGGTCCTCACATCTAATGAAGGTCTATAAAAACCTGCATAAGGGCTAGTTCACAACAGCATCAGTGCGTTCCGGCCCACATCTGGCCAGAACGCACTAGATCGTATTGCGGCCGGCTCACTTTGTTTTGGGGAGGGAGGGGGCGTGGTGGTGCATTGAACTTATTGCCACCGCAGCCATGCTTTCCCGCGCAATGCGATTGGCCGCACGGGAACGCGTGGCACATCAGTGCCTGCGTTCCGGTCTGGTGCAGTCAGAGAAAATAGTGCATGCATGGACTATTTTTCCTGACTCCATTGGACCGGAACGCAGGCACTGATGTGCCACACGTTCCCATGCGGCAGACCGCATTGTGCCCGGAGGGCGTGGCTGCGGTGCCATTAAGTTCAATGCACCGCCTCACCCCCTCACGCCCCAAAACAAGTTGAGTTGGTCGGAATGCGATCCAGTGCGTTCCGGCCATAATAAGGCCAGAACGCACTGAGGCTGGTGTGAACTAGCACTCAGACATAAGGACGTCAGCGGTCCATAAACTGATGGAGCCTTGGGAAGAAGAGGCTGCAGGGACTGTTCCAGCAACCCTAAGGGAGCTGATAGAAGGAGGGATCAGGTAAGTAAATGTGTTTTACTCCAGCCACTAGACAAAAATGAGCACTTAAAGTGACACTAAACTCAGGAGTTAAATTAAAAAAATACATTCAAGTACCTTAACTATTAACAAAAATGTATCTTATTTGTGTATCACTCGGCTGTAGATCCTCAAATCATCTCTGAATTGGTGGTGACACTGTCCTTCCTTCTGGAGGGTGGCTACTTTTGTTCCCCATGGTCCCTGTGTGTGTTGTAAATTAGCCACCGCTCCAAGCTCACTCCCGTGATGGACTACAATCTCACGTTTAGTTCACTAATTGTTATTGAAATCGTAGTCCACCACGGGAGTGAGCTTGGAGCGGTAGCTACTGTATAAGGGCTCGTTCAAACAAGCTACAGTGCGTTCCGGGGCCGATTTTGGCCAGAATGCACTGCATCACATTGCGGCCGGCTCACTATGTTGTGGGGCAGGAGGGGGTGTGGCGGTCCATTGAAGTGAATGGCACCGTAGCCACGCCCTCTGGTTGCAATGCGATCGGCCACACGGGTTCACTAGGCACATTATGTCTGTGGTCCGGTCCGGTCCGATCAAAATAATGCTAGCAGGACTGGGCTGACTAGAGGAACGGACGGAGGAGGGGGGTGGGCACAGCTGGCTCTAGATAGGCAGAGCCCGCTGTCAATCAGCCAGCTGGGTGGATCTCGACAGTATACTGTATAGTAAGCTATAGCCCGCTATACAATGAGCTTTGGTTCACGGGAGGAGCTTAGTATATGTGCTCCCATGACCCTAAAGAGAACTATGGGATAAAAACGTTACCCCCACAGTTCTCGTATAAAGGGTATACTGTAGATATATACAAAACAGTTTTTAAAAACCCGAAAAACTTTTTACCAGGATCCTGGGGTGGGCGCATGCGCAGTTCAGATGTTTGGCCAGGAGACGAGGAGAGACACAAGGTAAGTATATGGAGCAGAGTGCACCCGCACAGACTCCGTGGTACATGAGTGAAGTGGAGGACAGAGGACTTTTGCCCTTAATGTCACTTTAAGGTACTTGAATGTATTTTTAAGATTTAACTCCTGAGTTTAGTATCACTTTAACCCTTGGAGTGCAGGCAGGGACAGCCCCACTGCAAGGGAACTTTGTTGTTTGCCTGGAGATGAGTTTTAAGCATAGGAGGAGGGCAAGCTAATTATTTTTAAGAATCTTCTAATAAAGTTTTATATATATCAATACTTTACATAAATAAATGTGGTCAGTTTCTCTGTTGTCTCTTGTTTCTTCTTGGTAACTGGGCAGGATGACCCTGAACAGTACAAGTCTTCCTCACCCGCACAAGTGTCCCTGACTTTTTAATTTGTTGCTAAAGAAGGAATGTTGATTCCTGAGCAGAAAAGAATAAATGAGATAACGGGGTTGTCTGACTATTTGATGCTGTGGGAGGAGGACACACAGGCTGATACCAGCTGCTGCTGAAATGTCTTCCTCCACCAAATATCTACAGCCCAGCAAGATGGACATGCTCTGTGTGGTTACATGAGGCCGCTTTGGTGTCTGGGAGGTAAACAGAATGCACAATAGAGCCCTGAAAGCCATTCCGTGTTCCACAATGAAAGGCAGTTGTGGCAATGACATCTGTATCCAAAGCTTCCCTTAACCGACAGTAACCTCTCAGCGCTGCGCTCCTATTGGTGGAGAGCTCAGGGACAGGAGACGCACTCTTCCTAGAATATCCAGCCTTCCACAATGTATATTCTCCACATCGACCATCATCCACGGCGTGTGAGTGGGGAAACTATAAACCTAAATAAAATCTACACTCAGTACATATACCATGAACTAGAATAGATTGTAGTATGTGAATGGTCACATTTACAGTACGCAGACATTTGTAGGAACACGTGAACATTTTCAGTCAATTCCAGTAGCAGGGTCAGAAAACAAAACACATCCAAATATTATTATTAAACAATTGTATTTCTGTACACATAACACTCTATAGAGACAAAGGGCCCTTACAACATACATAGATTGTAAGCTCTTGGGGGGCAGGGACTGATGGGAATGGATAGTAGGTAAAGCACCATGTACATTGACGGTGATTAATAAATACCTGTAATGAATCAAATAAATAATAAATATACACAGTGGTGTCATTTTTTTTTTTCGTCCATAGACAGGCTGCCCCCATTATCATCTTCATCCTCCAGGCCGCCCTGCACCATCTGTATGAGTCCATAGCTTGCAGGGGGCCGGAGAGCCGGGGAAGCCGCTTCAGGTCATCCTCGTCCTCCCTCATTCCCGGGTCCTGTGCTGCAGCTCCGGTATGAAATCTCTATACTCTCTCACAGCCATACCGGCTAATTCTGGTTTCCAGAGAGAAAAATAGATGAAGGATGTGAGCTGAGACACCTCACAAGCACACTCTTGTGGCAGGATGGAGAGTCTGTT
>NW_017307444.1:28625-30631 GCF_000935625.1 Nanorana parkeri | reverse complement strand
GTACTGCTGGAGGGGTCAGTACTGCTTTATATCAGACCTGTACACTGTGTGAGGGCTGTGATATTGGGAAATGTGTACAGAAATGTTATGGAAATAAGTCACTTTTATTGCTAGACCTTCACACCCTGCTACCAGATCTTCTGGAGATTTTGTAAATATATTTTTTTTGATACAAAAGATATACAGTGATGAGTGCCGCGGTCAGCAAATCCGACAGAACACCCCCAGGGTAGATGTACCACTGGTTGACAACCACCACCTAAAACTACGGTTATACCCTCTAAATATCAAAACTTACCAAGCAACAGCTTACATTCAAGAACGGTTTCCGGGGAAACATTTCCCACACACCTTACAATGTATCTGCAGATTTTCTGTGGTCAGATGGAAAAAGTGCAACAGATTGTCCCAGGTGGAGATTACTCCATCCACACAGTTTAATGTAGATGGAGGAATCTGTTCCACCTTTTCCATCTGACCACAGAAAATCTGCCGATAAATTGTAAGGTGTATGGGCAGCTATACTCTTGTAGTGAGGCTCCACCCGCACTGCAAGAGTTTTATATATATACTGTGTGTATACTGTATGTATATATATATGTTTTTTTTGGTATTGGTAATATAAAGTATCTACATATAGATATTTGGATACAAAAGATATATGGTGAGGACTGCCCCAAGGTAGGTGTACAACCAGTACACAACACTATGGTTGTATCCTCTAAGTATCAATCCATACTAAGCAATAGCTTATATTAAAGAACAACTACATGTAAACATTTTATTAAAGTGACACTAAATTCAGGAGTTAAATCTTAAAAATACATTCCAGTACATGAACTAATAAAAAAATGTATCTTATTTGTGTATCACTCGGCAGTAGATCATCAAATCATCTCTGAATTGGTGGTGACATTGTCCTTCCTTCTGGAGGGTGGCTACTTGTGTTCCCCATGGTCCCTGTGTGTGTTATAAAGTAGTCACCTCTCCAAGCTCATTCCTGACAATCTCAATACAAATAAGTAAACTAAACATGAGAACTCCACATTTCTGTGGCTAGGCAGCAGAAAAGTCTCACACGTGTTATTCCCATACTCTGGAGGAGTAGCAGGATGTGTTTTAGGGTGTAACTGGAAGTTTGCTCATGCTGCATGTGAGAAATAACTTGTTAAAATGACAACTTTAACAAAACAAATACAGCTGGGATGCCATGGTTGCCTATCCCTGAGATATACCTTAGTTTGTTTGTTTGTTTGTTCTCTCCCTCACTCTAATAAACACTTATGTATTTATTTATGAATTTTTTTTTTACCAAAGAAATGTAGATAAATACATTTTGGCCTAAATGTATAAAGAAAGAGTATGTACAGGCAGTCCCCGGGTTATGAACAAGATAGGGACTGTAGGTTTGTTCTTAAGTTGAAATTGTATGTAAGTTGGAACAGGTACATTTTTTAAGTGTAACTCCAGCCAAAAATGTTTGGTGGGTTTTTGGATAGCATAGGGAAGGGTTTACCCCCTGTAATGTTTGTTTTGCTGTGTGTGCCCCTGTTCAGAAGATTTCACCTCACTTTCTGTCCCTGTGACAATTAGCTCTAGAAAATTTGGGTTGTCATGGAAACAAGGATTGGTAATAAAGTTTCAGTGGAGACACCTTTTTCCCATGATAACTCTTACAGGAGTGAATTTCCCTTCCTAGGGGTAGATTTTCTTTCACTTCCTGTTGTCTCAGGGACCGGAAGTGAGATTAAAGGAGAACTATGGGGTAAGTGTTTTTCCCCATAGTTCTCTTAAGGGTCACGGGAGGACACAAACTAGCGTCCTCCCGTGACCCAAAGCTCAGTATATCACAAGCTACAGTTACGCTATACTGGGAGTGCCGCAGCCGGGACGGATTCAGACATTACTGTCGAGATCCACACAGCTGCGTGAGTGACGGCTGGCTCTGCCTATCTAGAGGCAGAGCAAGCTGTACCCGCCCCCTCCCCCGTCCGTTCCGCCAGTCT
>NW_017307444.1:27386-28543 GCF_000935625.1 Nanorana parkeri | reverse complement strand
GTTGGATTCTGTAGTGCTGACTTCTATTATAATGTATTGCTGGGACTTGTAGTCCCGCATAGCTGGTGGTATTATGCATTGCTGTATGATGATTATTCAGCAATGCAGAATAGCTCCGATTATGTAGGACTACAAGTCCCAGCAATGCATTATAGTGGGGGGGATGCTGGTGTATTGGTATTCTGCATACCTGACTTTTACTATAATGTATTGATGGGACTTGTACTCCCTCGTAGCTGGTGGTATTCTGCATTGCTGTATGATGATTATACAGCAATGCAGAATAGCTCCAACTATGTAGGACTACAAGTCCCAGCAATGCATTATATTTTTAAGTAGGGATACACCAGTGCCAATACTGGGCATTTTCACGAGTCCTCATACTCATGAAAATGCCCCGATACTAAACGCAGATACCGGTGTTCTGTGTTCGAATTTGCCGACCTCAGCATCTGCGCTTACACACAGACCGGTATTATCGAGGAAGCCGGGATTTATTTACAAAGTATTTTGTTTAAATCGTTAATTGTGACTGTTAATAATATTCCATCATTTCCTGCCATCCATCATTCACTGCCTTGGACGGCATATTATTATCGGTCACAATTAACCATTACAAACAGATACTTTGTAAATAAATGGCGGTTTCCTCGGTAATCCCGCCTGTGCGCAAGTGCAGATCCTGGGTCGGCGTTCTCAACAGAACACCGGCGCTAAAATTTAAAACAAGCGGCAGCCCGAGGTATCGCGCTTGCTGGGGACCTCGGCAGCCTTCCTGTTAACCATGTGGCGCTCACAGCTCCCTTCTGCCTGAAGGGAGCTGTGAGCGACACTATGTGTTCACTCACTTCCCAATCTATTGAGCCGACGTGTGACACTTTCATTGTCACACGTCGGCTCGAAGTTCAGTAGGGTGCAGTGTTTCACATAACCGAGAAATTGTCAGTCAAAATAATACAGCATTAAAACCTGAAAAGCAGCCTGGTAATGAAGGGGTGAATCATGCTGGCACTGAAGTGGTTCCTTTATTGATATGATACAAACTATATAAATGTCTTTTAAAATGTAAGTAATGCCTAAAGCATAAACCACTTCACTACTTAAGCTAGAATACTTAAACTCCAGGCAAAATGGTTCTTTGGCCCCAGCACCCCCCC
>NW_017307444.1:21155-26422 GCF_000935625.1 Nanorana parkeri | reverse complement strand
CTTGCACCTCAAGTGTTAACAGCTAGTTTGTGTTTAGGTGCTAAAATAAAGTTATACTCACCCGATCCTTGGAGCCTGCTTGCTCTTAGACCGGACCCTAGAGCATTGCTCCCCCTCCGCTCCAGCGGTTTCAGGATCCTTGTGCCGGCACGGTCTATACACAGTGTACAGGACATGAGGATACCGAGGGACAGTCCATCGCTGCAGTGGAGGAGGAGATAGGACTAGTGACTGGAGTAGCTGCCGGTTGGCTCCGCCGTTCGGGTAAGTATAACTTTTTTTTAGAACATAGACACAAACAAGCACTTAACCCTTACACAGTACGGGGAGTAGCCCCACTGTGAGGGTTGAGAAAAATTCTGCCTGGAGCTCTCCTTTAAAAAAAAAATTTAAAAAATGCTGACGTGTTGGGTTTTTTTTGGCAGAAGAGAATTTATATGTCTCTTCTGTCATACATGCTGCCTCCCTACTTGTCAGTGTTTGTGTGCACTCAACCATACAGCTCAGTGCACAGGCTTGGCACGGTCCTGTGCTGAGATGATATAACTCTCATTCACATGTTCAAAAAATATATCACCCCATACCGGCCAATCAAGAGGCTGAAGAAGTTGAACCCAAAAGAAGACCGGAAGAACATAGAAGCGCAGGCGGCCACAATGTGCTAATATGCTGTGCATAGCAAACACCTTCTGGGGGCACAAGATCTTAGCTTTAGTTTGACGGGTGACCACCACTTTCATATACAATATCTTAGCACAGTAATCTGTGTATTGAATTTCTCTGGCATTCCATAATGTTAAAATGATGTCATTGTATGGTATTGTTACCCATCTCCGATGTATGTTCTGTTAGAGGTCAGTCACCTGGGTGAAGAATGGAATGTTTTGCCTCACTGTACATGAATCTCAAACAAGGTGGGCTGCTGCCTGGGGAATGAAATACAATATTTCTAGAAAAATAAACAGATGATTCCATTTCAAATATTAGCAGAAAGATAATATTTTTTGGATCACTTGTACTTGCCAGCACATGATAGATGAACTGTAGCCTGTGTATGGAAATAGCCTGTGGTGATATGTGTCCTGTTAACCCCTGTGGAGGGACAAGGGAGCTGGGGAGCCATGAAAAAGTGAAGTCATACCGGCCGCACAGTACATATGGGTTCCTCTGTTTTGGTGAAAAGGACACAAGGTTTTATAAACACAGGATAAACAGCAACTTTGCCAAGAGAACAATCACTGGTACTGTTCCCATGCTCTGTGCTGATTACACAGATCATTCATCATAACACCAATGGAGGATCCCTATCAAAACTGTTTTGAGTTAGCCTTATAAAGAGAAACAGGAGGGAAAAGTTGCTGAGCTGCTGCTAATGGCAACAAATATAATCAAATAAGTCATATGGTCAGGCAATGCTGAAGCTAGACATTCTGTCACCTGGGGCAGAGACTCAGAGTTGCTCCCCCCCACCCGATCCACTGCAGAGGTAATGCTTCAATGCTTTGTTGCGGCAACGCCCCTCCTGATCCACCACAGAGGTAATGCTTCAAATCGCCTCATTCTTCAGTGCTGCTTTGTTAATTAACCACTTCAATGGAAGTAGTTAAAGAGCCGCTTCTGGGCTCGTTTCTATTTTCATGGAGGAGAGACTTGAAGTGATTTCAAGCCTCATCTCTGTGGTACGGTAGATCAGAAGGGGAGCCGCCACACCAAAAGAAGAGAGCACAGAAGCGGGTCTAAAGCCACTGATCCGCCAAGGAGGTCCACCACACAGCAACACATTATACAGCAATGCAGAATACCACCAGCTATAGAGGACTGCAAATGCCAGCAATACCTTATCCCATTCACAACCCATAACGGGGTAATGCTGTCATGAAGTCTGAAGGGTTTAAACAGACTCCTGGATGGCTTTACAGTAGAAGCGATTCTGGCGGCTCAGCTGCCGCCAGTTCACTTCTACGCCCCCCCACTCGACACCCGCGCCGTGTTTCCTGGGCTCCGCTGCCCCTCCTGCGGGACTAGGGCCGGCTTGTTGGGAGTCAGCAGGAAGCTGGGGAGGAGATCGGTGAAATCTGTTCACCGATCTCCTCCCCGTTCTATGGGACCGGGAGCGATGCGTATTGCATCACTTCCGGTCCCTGAGCTGTCATTGAATAGCTTTGAGTGCACTTCAATAGCTTAGAGTATAAAGGTGATATTTGGGGTTATACTAGGGGGTGCTCTGGGGTGGTGGCCTGGTGTCTCCAGGGTCTCAGGAGACTTGTACAGGGTCTCAGGTGGGCTGCATGGGGTCTCAGGTGGCTGTTTGGGGTCTCACCAGGGCTGTGCGGGGTCTCGGGTGGGTTGTGTGGGGTCTCACCAGGGCTGTGTGGGGTCTCACCAGGGGTCCGTGGCTGGAGCAAAATCACTATTGATAAATAGCCTTAATGCATCTCTATGGACTTATCTAGAAATTGTTATGCTTAGCTGCAAATCAATGTTGGCTAGAGATTTGTATCAGTGACCACCAACGTAAGGACATGGTACACAGGGGGATGTATGTTCAGGACTATCAGATTACTGGCATTGCGGAAGTACTCTGAAGGCATATGGTGGCGTTTAGAGGACTTAGGAAGTGCATGGTGGTGGAGCAGCATTCAGCTGAAACTGGACCCTGGCTGTGCTTTACTCTTGCAGAAATCCTAAATTGGCCATAGAAAGCAAGTTAATGGGCAGGGGAAGTGGTCTTCATTGTTTTATTTATATTGTGTGCGCTGGGGTTAAGTTAGTTTTAGTGGGGAAAATACTTACCACATCGTTTAACTAACTGGCCTGTTTAACTTACAGGCCAGCATTGAGGCAGCATAATGAAACATATATTGTACATTTTGTTTATACAGAAATGTCAGAGTTGTTGTGGATCCTGATAAGTTCATCTGCGAGGTTCAGGCCCAGCCTGCCTTAGATGACCTAAAACATCCAGATCACCATGACAAAATAGTGAAGAAGATTTTATGGGAAGAGCTATCAAGTAAGGCGATCAAGGACTGGGAACAACTTGATTCCAAAGATAAAGAGAAGAAAAGTAAGTACATTGCATAATCATACTCAGGTGGTTAAACATTGCATGGAGGCCAAACACTGTATTCATTGTTTTTAACTAGCTTATAATATTTTTTTTAGCAAATTTTATGCCAAAAATTAAACAATGTTGTGGATTCTGACCTTTTAGTGTAATAAGTAAGTCTCTTCTGCCAAAAAATCTCTTACCTGTCTGGATATCTTGTTGGCGAAAAAGCAGCAAATGTGACTGATTTATGAGTGCAAAGTTACCAGGATTCCAAATACTGTACATTTCCAAGGATTTGCTTTGTTTAATTAGATGTAAACCAGCAATTCGGTTAAATTTAGGGGGTTGGTTAATTTGTGAGCATCTGCAGCATCCTCTGCTATCTAGTAGCCATTTGTGGGATTCCAAATTTCATCTCTTTACTGTTATAGCTGTTTTTTTCTACCAGTCTTCATCTCTCTGATCACATTCCATTGATTTTGTTTCATTGCATCCCCTGTGTGAATGTCATAGTCTGTGTACTCTGGCTCCTTTATTTCTGGATTTGCCTGTCTACATAGAGTCATAGGGGTTGCTTAACTAAATGTATAAAGACTGTTCACTTGGCAAAGTAAATGTTCACTTTTGAAAGTGAATGTTCAATTTGCGTAGGCTAAACAATAGAAAATCAATGGATTCCTCCATCCGCACTGGACTCTACACTGGCGGCTATTGTATTTCCAAAAAATTGAAAGGTTTTAGAGGCTCTGGGAAAAATGTGTTTCTCTTTATAAAAAAACAAACATGTAAAAGCTTGAGATAAGCCTACTGGCTATGGTTAGATGGCTCCCAAATGCCAGGTCTTCTATGAGAAACTCCCCAAAAGACATATATGTAAAAAGAAATATGGGCACCAGACCAGTCAAATATCAGAGCCCTTACTCAATGTAATGTCCTATTGATACAATTTGGTCCTATTGATAAAGTAGCCAATGCGTTTTGGGGGCAGACACATCCCCCTTCCACGGGGCTACAAAACAAGCACAAAAGTAAATCCAAAATGAACTATAGGAAGTCAAATGGGACCATTTCACTGAACATACTGTATCTTCACATCATCCCCATCATCTTTCATGTGCACTGGGACCCTACGCATATTTTTCTTAGACTACTTGTCTGTCTTGATTCTTTGCCCATCAGCATCAGCTACCAAAGTTACTCTGTGAAGACCCTTCTCAGAACACCCCACTCTCCCACTGCTAAAGACCATGTGGCCTGGTAGCTGCATTGCAAAGGACTGCCCGATTGCTATGGGTATGGGAAGTACTGAAAGATAATGCTCATCTCTTTACAGCAAGGGGTCTTTGCGTTTTATACTGAATCTGAAAGAAGGGGTCCCTGAGTTTTTTACTGAATCTTGAAGAAGAGTAATTGCCTTCTTTTCACATAACTCTGTTTCTTACAGGTTTCTTGGTGGACCTCCTGCCTCAGTGACCTTTTTGCCCCTTTATTAAAAAAAGTGTCTTTGTTTAAACCCTTCTGTATAGTGCCGCATACCATTACTATAACGAGTCTGCTGTTGTTTTTTCATTAAAAATATTTAACAATTCATATAACAATAAACTGATATGCTTTCAGAAGAGTCACTTCCCAATTCAAACAAATTATTATCAGTAGAACATTTTCATTATTTGTATTAGCAGCACAAGGCCCTGGCTTGAACCAAAACAAAATCCATGCAAATATTTTTAAAGGAAA
Source organism: Nanorana parkeri (assembly GCF_000935625.1). Lineage (NCBI taxonomy): Eukaryota > Metazoa > Chordata > Amphibia > Anura > Dicroglossidae > Nanorana > Nanorana parkeri. Next base: position 21,633 of record NW_017307444.1, on the reverse strand, counting down.
TAGATTTATTGATTACATTTTGGCTTGAGCTCATGCATAACTTCGTAGAAAACCATATAAACAATGGATCCCATGAACATCATCTACAGAAAAAAGAAAGAAATGATTTAAAACATGATGGAAGACAATAAAATATCCAAACTGTATAATTATACTGACCTCTACAGCCCTTACTTATAACTGAAGAAGTGATGAGTTTTCCAGTTTGTTCATAGTATTGTGCACATATAAATTATATTCCTGTAAATTGGTTATCTATTCTTTTTTATGTTACTGAATGATAGAAAACGCAAAAAATTAAATGATTGTTTCAGAGAACATATACGGGTTTTGGAATGCAGAGTCAGTAAAAAGGTTAATTCAAATATCTTATGTTACTTAAGCACAGCAAAGCCTTCCTGAAACAGAATGTAATGCAGTTGTTCAATATATGTTGCTGAAAATTAAAGGGCAGTGCACTTTTCATTCTCATTCTTGC
>NW_017307444.1:19321-20517 GCF_000935625.1 Nanorana parkeri | reverse complement strand
GCGGGGGCTGGAACGCAGGTGCCTCCCAAGCCTCGGTACGGATCGCGGGCGGCGCATGCGCAGTGAGACGCGATCGGCTTCCTGGGGGCGGAGCCAATATGGCGGCGGTTCTTTTAAAAATTCTGCCGCTGGGACGCCCCTGGGACTGCGTTCTTCTGGCGGCTCAGCGTTGTGGACGCCTTGCGAGATTGGTGACCCCTCTGGCTACAGGTAAGCCTGGTGTTTGCTGGGGTGCCTGTGGGCTGGGTTGCTGTGTCCTGCTGCGGTTCGGATGGTGGCTTACTGTACTGTGTGTTTTTATAGCTCTCTCTCTCTGCACTATGCCCGGTGACAGACCAACCCCCACTCCTGACCAGCACCCTCAAAGAAGGTAAGCGACTGTCTGCATGTGTGGTACATGGATCTCCACAGCGCTTCAGTGATGGTACGTACTATCTTTTAGTCCTTCTAGGTCATGTCAGGATGATTCCAGGACACGCAGGGAGAGGCACAGATCTTCTTCGTCCAGGTACAGATCGCCCTCCCGTGAACGCCGGATTCCGCACGAACGCTATCGAAGACGCCATGATTCGCCTTCAGCAGAACGTCGAACGCACTCTCCCCGGAGGCACCATCCGCAGCCTTGCCCTGATCAGTGCTGGGCGTGCAGTAATCCGGCTTTGCCTGGAAAGACGGCTTGTGACGCCTGTTTTCAGGACGCCACCAGGGACCGGTCGGCTGATAATCTCCAGGTCGTTTCATTGATGAAGCAAGTGTTTCAGGAGTCTATGAGGGAGTTCGTGGCCAGTACCCAGTCCACCTCACAGCCTCGCCCCAGTACTTCTCGGCAGGACAGTCGCCGATCGGACCCGGCTTCGGCCCCGCTGGAAGAGGACCCTGGTGCTGCATCGGACAGTGCGGCTTCTGGATCGGACGTGGACTTGGAAGATGGTTTCGACTTCGCTCTGGTTCAGCCTTTCATTAAAGCCGTCAGACAGGCGTTGCAATGGGAGGATGAGGTGGCGGAGCCCGACAACAAACGCAGATTCTTTAAGCATGTTCGGAAGGAGGCGCCTAGCTTTCCTTTCTTGGTGGAATTAAAGGAGATGATTACTGATGAGTGGAGTCAGACTGACAGGAAGCCTGCATTCCGGAATCGCTTTTCAAAGCTATACCCTTTCAAGAGGGACGACTTCAAGGAGATGGAAGTGGCTCCT
>NW_017307444.1:16982-19109 GCF_000935625.1 Nanorana parkeri | reverse complement strand
CGAAATCCTATAAGCCCGGAAGACAATTCAGGAGGCCTTGGAAGACCTCGTCCTCATTTTCCAAGCCGAAGAAGGGACCTTCTCCTTCTGCTCAGGACCGCCAGCAGTCCTTTTGAAGGTTCGCCCGCCCAGGCCTGTCTAGTGGGGGCCAGATTGGCCACCTTTGGGCGGGTGTGGGCGGCCCAGATAGAAGACCGATGGGTGGTAAACACGATTTTGCACGGTCACACGTGGGCCTTCCTTCACCGTCCTCGGCCTTCCTTCCTTCCTACCCGGCTGCCAGAATGCTCCATCAAGCGTGCAGTGCTCTTGCAGTATGTGGAATCCCTCCTTGCCCAAAGGGTGGTGGTGGCAGTTCCTTGCCAGGAACGCTTCCTCGGGGTATATTCCCCCTTGTTTCTAGTCCGAAAGAAGACGGGCGATTGGAGGCCCGTGGTGGACCTGACGTTCCTCAACCGCTGCATTGCGAAAATTCATTTCAAGATGGAATCCTTACAGACCATCCTGAAGGTTATCCAGCCTGGAGATTGGCTTCTCTCTATCGACTTGAAGGACGCCTATTTTCATGTGCCAGTTCATCCACGTTTTCATCCGTTCCTCCGCTTCGCAGTAGGACGTCTTCATTTCCAGTTCGTATGCCTCCCCTTTGGGCTCACCACCTCTCCCAGAGTTTTTACGAAAGTTCTGCTCTCCTTGGTGGCGTTGATCCGGGTAAAGGGGGTCCGGATTCATCATTATCTAGACGACATCTTGCTGCTCAGTCACGACCGAGATCTCCTACTGACTCATCGTTCCCTGGTTCTTTCCACCCTTTTGGAGTTTGGCTGGCTTATCAACGTACCGAAAAGTCATCTGCAGCCTTCTCAGGACCTGGTGTATCTAGGGGCGCGAATAGACACGACCAGTGCATCCGTGTCCCTTCCTCAAGAGAAGATGCTGGACATCGTTCGCAGGCTATCAGTGGCCTCGGTGGCAGTGTCTCTGTCTGCGGCCCAGTGCCTCCGTATTATCGCCACGATGGTCTCCACGATCCCTATGGTGCAGTGGGCGCAGTGGAGGTCCCGGACGTTCCAGTCCGCATTCCTGGCGCAGTGGCACTCGGGTCTCATGCATCAGAGGATCCGTGTCGATTCCTCCATGAGGAACAGTCTTCGGTGGTGGCTGATCCACTCCAATCTTCTCCGTTGTCACTCGCTTCTTCCCATTCAGTGGACCGTGGTGACTTCAGATGCCAGCGAAGTCGGATGGGGGGCGACCTGCTTGGGTCACTCGGCCCACGGTCGGTGGCGCTCTTCCATGAAGGGGGTGATATCCATGTGCTGGAACTGAGGGCTGCCTTCCAGGCACTGTTGGCTTTTCGGGATCTGATCCGGAACCGCTCGGTCCTGCTACGAATGGACAATGTCACAGCGTTGGCTTATGTGAAGAGGCAAGGTGGGACTCGCAGTCGGAGTCTTCTGCGGGAAGTTGCTCCTCTGATGTCCTGGGCTCAGAGCAATCTCTTGCATCTCACGGCCACGTACATTCCAGGCCGCTCCAACATTCAGGCGGATTACCTGTCTCGAACTCGTCTGGACAACAACGAGTGGTCTCTCTCCCAGTCGGCCTTTCGGAGTCTGACGAGCTGGTCTTTTCTCCCGCAAGTGGACCTCTTTGCCTCCCCAACGAATGCCAAGCTTCCACGGTTTGTCACCAGATTTCCGTGTCCCCAGGCAATAGCCACGGACGCTCTAACGTCGAACTGGACTTTCCGGACAGCGTATGCCTTTCCTCCTGTTCCGCTGATCCTCGGTTTTCTGACGAAGCTCTCCCAGGAACCGGTGACGGTATTGGCAGTCCTGCCCTGCTGGCCACGGCGTCCCTGGTATCCTCTCCTGTGCCGAATGTCGGTGGTGGATCCCTTGCCACTTCCGGTCTCGAAAGATCTGCTGTTCCAGGGCCCGCTGGTGCATCCAGCCCCAGAGAAACTCTGTCTGACGGCTTGGATCTTGAGAGGAGGCAGTTGATCGAACTGGGGTGTTCAGCGGCTGTTGTTGGTACCCTGTTGCAGGCCAGAAAATCTACCACCAACAGGACCTATAACCGGATCTGGGTGAAATTCGTGGACTTTGCAGCCCTTCGCTCCTT
>NW_017307444.1:10406-11558 GCF_000935625.1 Nanorana parkeri | reverse complement strand
ACATCACATATATTCTACAGTGTGGAATAATTTCATAGACTCTGTAGTCAAACAATAATAATAATTGGACTCTTCAGGCAAACAATATGTACTTGGGTGTCAGTACCCTCTATTCATCCTCTGAGACACAATGAGTAGCTCATTAATTGATAAGCCAGCTCTTATGGACTTGCGCAAGGATTCACTCTTCAGAAGAGTCTCTTCTTTCCCTTGGAATCTACAAGTAGTGCTGTATATGTTCTTCCTTCCTCGACTTAATCTAGCTCACACGTACTCAGTGTGGACAGCAACATGTAGAATAGTTTCTCTTCGGTAATCTCCTCGGTGAGGAGTATGTTGGATAGTCAAGATTGGGCTGCAACCACCTTCTTGCAACTATTTCACAGGCAAGGTCCTAAATCTCTCTCTCTCCCAGCATCTTCCGAAGGTTGGAAGATCCTTCCATCTAAATAGTACATCCATGTTGCCAGTATTCCAGGATAAAGTTTTTATTTCAGCTCATGCCAGCAATGTGGCTGCTATGCTGGGGAAGAGCATGGAGGTTATTCAGGTCGATCTGTTCATCTTTCTGGTGGTTTTGGTAAGTGGCACTCTGTGTGCACTAGGTCACATGCATTGTGCCTGGTCAAGCATATGGAGCCACAGATCAATCTCTGGGTTCGCTATTCCGCAGATTGTCATCCCTACGAATAGAATTCAGTGATGTACCTCCAGAGTTATTCAGGAAGGCAGTAACCTGCCATATGTTCCTGTTCCATTACAGGGTCTATCCAGGAGGAAGATCCATGGGGAAGTTGGTTCTGAATGTGGTACATATACTTTATTATCTCAGAATTACCCTCCCTGTTTGTGTGATCGCTATATCCCATTGTATGCTGCCATGTACGGTATCAGGAAAACGGAAAATTGTATACTTACCTATCGGTAATTTTCTTTTCCTTTCCTGATGCCAGTACATGGCAGCATACAGGACCCTCCCATGGCTTTCGCATTGAGTACTTGTTACGAGAATGGTGGCCTTGGGAGGCGGGCTTTAATTTATAGTATAACTGGTCCTGTGATTGGGCTGGGGGCGGAGCCATACCCATTGTATGCTGCCATGTACTGGCATCAGGAAAGGAAAATTACCGATAGGTAAGTATACAATTTTCC
>NW_017307444.1:0-10349 GCF_000935625.1 Nanorana parkeri | reverse complement strand
ATATATCTATATACAGTATATAAATCTGCTATCAAATTGAAGCCCTGTATAATGTATAATATGTTAGCGTAACCTATAAATGCTGAAAGGTGTAAGGTGTAGAATTGAGACATCTCCGAAACTAAAACACATGCTTGGGGATTTAAAGGGGTAGAGGAATAAAAAATCTTAGGGACTTAAAGAGATGCTGTAGCAAGACCAATCATATCAACAACATTCTTCCCATATGTTTATGTGTGCATTTAATGTCATTACCTGTGACACCCTTCTATGTGTAGACATCCAAAACCTTGGAGACTACTGCTGGGCACCGCCATCTTGGATGCAGTTTTAGATGCCCCTGTAGACCCAAGCAATGCTCTTTAGTATTCATCTTCGTTTTCCCTGGTTGCTACATAAAAGCATATGTAGAGAGGGGAAGAGTGGAGGACCTTGACCAGCACAAAGAATATTTAGACACTCCAAGATGAAAAGAAGGCTATGACGTGCAAAGAAGGAGGGGGTTGTGCTAGCAAACTGACTCTTCCTGAAGTAGTCAAATTGGCTACCAAGTAGAAAGGCACGCCACATTGCAAGTCATCAGAAAATTGTTTAAAGAAAGGAAAAACTCTGTAGGTAAACATTTGAAATAATTGATTTTTCCGTGCTTTTACCTGCAATTTTGTTTAAATTTGGTAACATGATCTCTTTAAGTAGTTACTTAGAGGGAACAGCTTCTGCTTTGAGCTCCATTGGTGCTCTGGGAATCCTTTGTCCTTGGTACCTGTATTAAATATTTACTCGAAAAACGTAATAACACAGAAATAAAATATTATTTTAAAAACCTACAAAAAGAAAAGAGGTAAAAAAAAATGTAAATAAAAGTTACTCAAAAGAGCATGTGGCGGTACTTAAAGTGGAATTAAACTGCCTGACCAAATGAAAAATGTAGGTCCCCTAGGAGCCTTTTGTCGTAATGTGCAAGTATGGAAAGAATATTAGCACATTATGGCAGACTTACCTAGCAAAAAGATCCCCCAAGATGTCAGCGCTCCCTTATGTTGCTTTCATCTTCTTCCAGGTTTGGAGTCTTTGATCTCTTGATTGGCCTGGGCTGGATGATGTATCTCCCGTCGGAGTTACTTTGTCCTGACACAGAATCAAGTCAAGACTATACACTGTGCTGCACAGCACAGCACAGGGTACACTAAAAGTGTTAAACAAGGAGAAACATCTATGACAGAAGAGACATACACTGTCTCTTCTGTCACGAAAAAAGCCTGACTGTCAGCACTTTTTCCAAAGCAACATTAGTTCCATGTTAAGAAGAGGTGAATTTGTAAACAATAGCAGACTATATACTAGGGATGCACCGATATATTGGCCGAAAAATTGCACTTTTGGCATAATGCAGAAACTGCCATTTTCTGGCCGATACAGCGGTGCATCCATTCTTTCTCTCCTCCCCGCTGTGTCCCAGCGGGGGGGGGGGGGGGGGAAAATGGTAAACTGTCACAGGCAGCCGAGCACTGCGGGAGGAGAGCGCTTTGAGCAGCCGGCGTCTCTCCTCCCACACCTCTCAGCCCCCTGTCACAGATCGGCAGAGCGGTGTGTGGGCGGAGACAGCCAGTGCTGTCACAGGAGGCTAAGCTCTCCTCCCTGCACCGCTCGCTCAGGCTACTATGACAGCTGTCAGTGATCAGTGATCGCTGAGTGTTTGTAAATAATTGAGGACATAGCATGTTGACTATATCCTCAATTATGAATGAATGGGAAGTGATCTACATCACCTCCTGTTCATTCATGATTGTGGTTATAGTAAACATACTCTGTTCTCATGTTATGAAGAAACAGGAACACTCAGTATAGAGGATTTCTGTTCATTTATAACAGGGGCTGCAGAAAAAGAGATTGAGGACTCTGTGTCCTCAATCTCTTTTTCTATTTTAGAAGGGAAATATCAGGGGTCTGTTTGTCTAAAAGTAAAGTAAAAAATAACAATATTTAATAAAAAATGAATAAATAAATACAAATAAATATAAAAATGTAAAAAGTTTATAAAAAATAAATAAAAATCAAATATTTTTAAAAAAATTAAAAAGTTAAAATTAAAAAAAGTTTGGTTTCGGCCTGACAATTTTTTTATTTCGGTTTCGTTTCTGAAATTTTCATTTCGGTGCGCCTCTACAATATACAGTCAATCAGTAGAATGACTGAAAATTGCACATGTACCAGCCCTGAGAATTTAGAAGGAGCTACCCTTCTCTGTCATTAAAGTAGTATTGAACTCTCAAACTTTTTCTAATAATGAATCCAGATCCAACAAATATACATTACATAGCAAAGTATTTCTTAAAACATTTCTCCAAGCACTCAGTCATCATGTTTCCTAACAGCTCCAACTCTCTCAGCTCAGCTCCAAACTTGCTCCCATAATGGACTACAATCTCACGTTTACTTTAATAATTTGTATTGAAATTGTGGTCCATCACAGGAGCAAGCTTGGAGCGGTAGCTACTTTTCAGCACACTCAGCCTTCAAATAAATTACACTGTCTAACTACCAAGGTTAAAAACATAGGTTTTAGTTGCACAACTTTTGCAAAACGTGGAAGCCGCACTGTTTCGTCAAGGCCCCTCTGTATAGTACGGTTCTAACTCCATGTGCACCTTGCTTTAAAGTAGGTAAGCACAAATACATTTTTTTCAGTATTGAGTACGAGTACCAATATTTTTTTTCCAGTACTCGCCGATACCGAATACCGATACCGGCATCCGTGGGCCCGGATCTTCAGGCTTCCTGGTTGCCTGGGAAGCCAGTGTTCTATCGGAAGAACACTGGCTTCTCTTCTCTCAACACTTCGAGGCAGCCTGGCTTTCTGACTAATCAGGAAGCGGTGGCGGGTCAAGAAGTGCCGCCAGGCTTTCTCATTGGCCAAGAAGCCAGCTCCATGCTCCCTCACGGCACTGCGATCAGAGGGAGATCTCCCTCTGACCGGAACTTCCGGTATTGGAGGTAAGAGTTGGAGCATTTGGGCGAGTACTCGTACTCGTCCAAATACTCGGTATTCGATACCGATACTAGTATCGGTATCGGTGGGTCCCTACTTTAAAGCTAGTTATGAATTGATAAGTGTGTTTGCCATTCGTTTCACTTGTTGGATTTGGTGTGGTGCTACACTGGGGGATTCAGCTGCCATTGAGATGTATGGGTCTCCTTATGTGTCCCTATGCCTTTAAGGAGGTTGTGCTGTCTCCTGGCGAACCTGCAGCCAATTCATCATTTGTTACAAATATTTAGAAAAAGGGCCGCACTACACAGAGGGTCCTTAGCAAGGCAGTGCGGCTTCCACATGTTTTATAAAAGTTGTGCAACTAAAACCTCTGTTTTTAACCTTGGTAGTTAGACAGTGTACTTTTTTGCAGGCTGGCTGGTGAGTGTGTTGGGAAATGTCTGTTTTTGTACTTTGTAAAGCCCTTACATGTGCACCTTGCTTCAAAGCTAGTTATGAATTGATGAGTGTGTTTGCCATTCGTTTCACTGGCTACTTTACAACACACACCGTGGGGAACAAAAGTAGCCCCCCTCCAGAGGGAAGGACAATGTCAGCACCAATTCAGAGATGATTTGAGGATCTACAGCCGAGTGATACACAAATAAGATACATTTATATTAATAGTAGGGATGTCCCGATAGCAATTTTTCAAGACCAAGTACAAGTACTTTCCCTCATGTACTTGCCGATACCAATTACCGATACTTTTTCTTAAAGGGACAGGTGACTTTAAATGATCCATAGTACGACTACATGTTATGTACTATGGATCATGATTTAACCTATTCATGTTAGCAGGGGAGAATTGTAAATCTATTGCTGTAGTGTAATGGAGGTGTGTGCTGTATATATGTACTACATATACAGTACACACTTACAGTACACTGTAGCAATAGATTTACAGCTCTGTCCCAGCTTCCCTCGCTGACAGTTTCACTCCGATCCCTGTTGCCTCACGCTGTACCTCTTGTAGTCGGCGCTGGACAGGATCGCTGCATTGCATCTCGGTGCTCAGCTTGTGGGAGGTGCTCACAATACTGCCCTGCTAACATGAATAGGTTAAATCATGATCCACAGTACATATACAGTACACACACCAGTACACTGCAGTATTAGAGTTACAATTATCCCCTGCTAACATGAATAGATTAAATCATGATCCATAGTACATAATAGTACATAATATGTAGTTGTACTATGGATCATTTAACCTATTCATGTTGTCAGGAGAGAATTGTAACTCTATTGCTGCAGTGAATTGGGAATGTGTACTTTACGTGTACAGTACATATAGAATACACTGCAGCAATAGATTTACAATAATATAAACAATCAATCGGGCCACGGTAAAATTATCAAAAGTTGACCGGTCCGCGGCGATAAAAAGGTTGGGGAGCACTGGGTTAAATGATCCGTAGTACATAATATGTGCATAACATGTAGTTGCACTATGGATCATTTAACCTGTTCATGTACATGTACAGTACATATAGAATACACTGCAGCAATAGATTTACAATTCTCCCCTGCTAACATAAATGGATTAAATAATCCGTAGTACAACTACATGTTATGTATTATTATGAACTATGGATCATTTAATCCATTCATATTAGCAGGGGATAATTGTAAATATATTGTCTCCAGTGTATTAGCAGTGTGTACTCTATATGTACTACATATAGAGTACACACTGCTAATACACTGGAGACAATACACTGGAGATATGCACGACATATAGAGTACACACTGCAAATACACTGGAGACAATAGATTTACAATTATCCTCTGCTTAATAGTGACCCCCCTTGCCCTCACTCACTGCTCACGATGTGCGGCGCTGTGCGGTAGAGCAGTGACGAGTCAGCGCTGGTCCGGTCAGGGCCGGATTTACTCTCCCTGCCGCCCCAAGGCCAGGTTCCGCAATACGCTAACACACCCCCCCACGTGCCAACCACCCCCCTCCCTATCAATGGAGAATGGCGGCGGGGTTAGTTTCCATTTTTTTTACTGTTTCTTTTCGCAACTTTCCCACAAGGACACCGCTGCCACCCCCTGCGCCCTGCCGCCCTGAGGCTGGGCCTCAGTGGCTTTGTGGGAAATCCGGGCCTGGGTCCCGGACCCCAGATGGACCTGCTCCCGTCGGACCGGCACTGGAGGACATCATCGGCGCTGAGCTGAAGAGGAGCGTTGCGTCACTGCTGTTCCGGTGGGGTCCTCTGGGCAGTCGCCTGCCACCTAAATTAGGACCCCACCTGGAGTGCCGCCCACCAGAGCAGCAGTGACGCGGCGCTCGGCAAGGTCAGTAAAGAAAAAAACCCAAAAACATAGTGTAAGCTTTGGCGCTATGTATCGGGGCGTTTTGACAAGTACAAGTACTTATCAAAATGCCCTGTATCGGTCCCGATACCGATGCATGTATCGGTATCGGGACATCTCTAATCAATAGTTAAGGTACTTGAATGCATTTTTAAGATTTAACTCCTGAGTTTAGTGTCACTTTAACTGTAATATCACTTTAAGTTCAGTAATTCAATTCAGGCAAAGCTCAGATATTCAACCTCTCAGTAGATTTTACAATTAGATTGTAATGTTTATGCCCAGCTTATAAAGTATACAATGTGACGCTTGTTACTGGGCAACATTTGGCTGGTATTTTCACAGGCAGATATTTAAATAAATTTAAAAAAAGATAAAACCTCTTGCGTGTAGTGGGGTGCCTCTACATTTACTGGCATATACAATAAAATCAGGACCAAGCAGTAGAAAACAAGAAATGAAAAGGTCTTCTAGGATATTGCATACACAAATTACCCTTTATGACAACATATGGGCAAAAATCAACTGTCCTTTCTACACTTTACTCACTCAGCTTACCTCCCACTGGTCTCTCATTTGGAACCAAATCCCTCTGTCTCTCTTTCCTCCTCAGTTGTCCATCTTTTTTTGGTCTGATGTACAGATATTTATGAAAAGGTTCTATTCATCTACCAAAATGGATACTCTGCGCTAAAACTTTCATTATATCTCTTAATCATCATGTATTTTGGAAAGCCAGAAAAAATGAACCGTAATTGTGAAAACAATAATAATAATACTAATTGGGGCGGTGTGTTGGTGTATCCATTGTCTAAATACATTGTGTTGGAAGGTGTTCCTCTTTCTCATGTCAGAAAGTTGGGAGGTATGCCTCAGGGAGATTAGGGCTATGTGGTGTGCAGCAATAACACCTTAGGTAGCAGTGCCATGGATTGAGTGACTCATATAGGCTGGAGAGTGTGGTTTATGGTTGGCTGACAATAGTGTCACCTTTTTTTATGTTTACACATTGGGAAATGTGTTTTGGGTTACATGTTGTAATAAGGGTGTGTTTTGTGCACAGTATCCTAGCAGACGTTTTAATTTCTTGTTTTTTTGGAGGTATATCTATACTTTGTGCTGGTTAAGCGTGAATTAACCACTCAACCAACCAATGACACATAAACAGGCTTATTTATTAAGTGTATCTACTACGTTTTTTTTTACCACAACACACAGTATTGCGCTACCGTTGTGCTATGGTGTGAACAGGCTCTTAATGAAAATAATACCTGGTGATCCTGCCATGAAGATCCTTTAAGGTACCTCCTGGTATAGGGTGGCAATGCACTGTCCCTCTCTGCCAGTTGTATTCCTGCGTTGTCCCCATTTCACACAAGGCCCTAGCTACCAACAGCTAGCATTGCATTGCAATCCTTTCGGAAAAACATTCTAGGTGCTGGCAATTGGTTGTGTTGATCTGCATTTTGCCATTCAATTTGAATAGGGACTATAAATGCAATAGATCTAAAAAACAAATGTCAATGCAACGCACCTTGGCACATGTATTCTGTTGTGACATATCTGCTACAAAGGCACCTAGACATCTGATGGACATCTCTTTTTCATCCTAAAGTGACTATGTCCCATTCTGACCCTCCCCTCTTCACTATTCAAAAAATCCCATTATTTATTTAGTTTGCCTGTCACCATACTCGCCTAGGTGAGAATGACATGTCCCTGCTCTTGCAACCTCCTGGAATATCCTCGTCACATATCCCACATGGAGGTTGGTAGGCGCATTATCGGGGCAAACCTGGAAGAAACTCGGAAGAGGCAGCTGGCTTCCGATGCTGTCAGAGAGGAAGATGGTGACGTGAGACATGGTGTGAGGCAGTGGAGCAGAAGATTGCAGCAGGACAGTGCTGGATTCACTGGGTAGGTGTGCTTTGAAGATAACCCTGCAAAAAATACGGGAGGGATGAATTTCTCTTTCATTGGTAAAGCTTCTTTAGTGGTTCCTACATTGAAAGTAGAAAAAGTCCACTAGAGGTCACTGCTTTTCCATATTTTGTCTCTCAACATAACATAATAAGGATTTGGTAGACTTTTCACATTAATACAGTATCTCAATATCCCAGTTTTTAAACCATCCCCGTTCTATAGAAGTGAACTGTTTTGTTGCAGTCATGTAAATAAGCCTATTTAGAACTGAACAGAATATAAAAACCGCAAACTACTCTTTTGTAATAATTCTGAACCCTAAAGCAAACCATGTCCTAACATTCCTACCAGACCTAAAGGGTCTGGTATTGTTTGGGAGGGGGAACTGCACGCTATACATTGTACAGATGCGCCACTTTACAGGCAGGTTAGGGGACCCCCAGGCACAATATTTAAAGGAATTTTTCATTTTTATTGTTACCCTTTAAGTGATGTTAAAATCACTGCTCCTTTAAAAACAGTATTTTTTCCTCATACACCTTTTATGGCCAATATATTGCATATAAGCCCTCTTAAAGGGGACAATTGTTTTTGAAAGTTCTACCCTCATAGACTTGCATTGAGATGGAGTTCGAATTCAAACTTTTTGGATGTTCTAAAGTTCTAATTCGAACCGAACTCAGACCCATCACTATTCTTAAATGCACAGAATATTACTGGATATTGAGTTCTTATAGGTATATTAAGCACCAGAGATTGTTGTTCCAGGGAATATCTGATTGCCGTTTGGGGTCAGGAAGGAATTTTTTCCCTTGTTGGAGCAAATTGAACCATGCTTTGTAGGGGTTTTTTGCCTTCCTCTGGATCAACAGCGGTTAATTGTGGGCATAGCGTTCTGTATAGGTTTTTCTTCTTTTTTCTTTATATCTCTATAGATTGAACTCCATGGACATGTGTCTTTTTTCAACCTGACTAACTATGTAGCTATGTTTACCCACCCCTCGGTAGGCCCAATGGTAAGAGATTCTAGATCTCCGTTGTGTCCTTCAATAAACGTAAGAGAAAATAGGACCTTTTTTCCTCACCATAAAATCCTTTTCTCTGTGTTCATTGAAGGACACAGCACCCTCCCCTCTGGTTGTTTTGGAGGTGGCCTGTTGCTGTCTATGTACTGCCCTGTGAGCGATTAAGCTGCTTCTAGCAGATAGTTGGTTTGACCACCATCAGGGACCGCCCCTTGGCTGTGCTTTTGTTTTTTTCCTAGTGTCCTACTCCTGAAGGTGGCTCTATTACGCCACACATGTTACATATCACCGCGAACGTCAGAGTGTGAGCAATAATTTTAGGGCCATTAATCACTGATAACACTAAACTGATAAGCAGTAAAAGCTTTTAAAGCATCGCCTATGGCCAATTTTAGGTATGGTAGTTTTTTGTGATTTCACGGGCAAACACAATCTTAAAGCTTGACATGTTTGGTGTCGATTTACCTGACGTGACCCCGTCTTTTATGTTTTACCAAAAAATTGTTTAACAATAAATGTTTTATAACATAAAGGTAGGAAAAACTGTTTTTTTTTTCAAAATGTTCGGTCCTTTTTTCATTATATTGCAAAAAATTTAAATCTCAGTGATGATAAAATACCACCAAAAGAAAGCTCTATCTGGCCCCCAAAAATGGAATAAAATTCATTTCAGTACAGTGTTGTATGACGGAATAAATGTCAGTCAAGGTACCGCAGCACTGAATACTGAAAAATGGCCTGGGCAGGAAGGTGGTCAGCAAGTGGTTAAAGTATATCACTTAGGCCTCGTTCACACCTTTACGTTTTGTCGCGAGTTCAACGCTCTATGAACGCTCTACAAAACGTACAAACATGAAATTCCCATTGTTTTGATGGGTATGGTTCACACCTTTCCGTTTTTATGCCCGTCAGAACGCGCTACAAAACGGCCTACGCCTGAAAAGGTCCATGAGCTTGGTCCGTTTTGTAGCGTGTTCGCGGCCATAGACTTCGACGTGAACGGACGTAAATTGTGTTTGCGCGTTTTCGTCATCTCAAATCGCGCCTATAACGCCCGTTCAGCACATGGTCATAGACTCCACCCCAGTCTTTTTCGGCCGAAGAGGAAGCAGCAAAATGGAGGAAGGTGAAGCTACAACCCTGCTCGATACAGAGGCATTCATCCGTGTCGTGAAGACAAAACCATGTCTGTACGACATGAGGCATGGAGATTACAAGAACCGACACATCAGGCGACGTTCATGGGAAGAAGTTGCCCAGAAGATATTTAGTGATTGGGAGAGCTTAAGCAAGCAATTGAAAGCAGCAAAAGGTACATTTCACTGTTTCCATGTTTTTTCCCATGTTCTTCCAGTGTTTACCTGCAACCTGCGTGCAGTGCTATCATGCGACCTGCGTGCAGTGTCGCATGATAGCACTGCATGCAGGTCACAGGAGAACACTGCACGCAGGTCACATAACAGGTTGCATGCCTGCATGTAACCTGCGTGCAGTGTTTTATCAAGACCTGCATGCAGTCTTTTCATGCGTCTTGCAGAACACTGCACGCAGGTCACATAACAGGTTGCATGCCTGCATGTAACCTGCGTGCAGTGTTTTATCAAGACCTGCATGCAGTCTTTTCATGCGTCTTGCAGAACACTGCATGCAGGTCTTGATAAAACACTGCACGCAGGTTACATGCAGGCATGCAACCTGTTATGTGACCTGCGTGCAGTGTTCTGCAAGACGCATGAAAAGACTGCATGCAGGTCTTGATAAAACACTGGACGCAGGTTACATAACAGGTTGCATGCCTGCATGTAACCTGCGTGCAGTATTTTATATAGACCTGCATGCAGTCTTTTCATGCGTCTTGCAGAACACTGCATGCAGGTCTTGATAAAACACTGCACGCAGGTTACATGAGACCTGCGTGCAGTGTTTTTAAATGTTCAGTGTTTTCAAGTGCATTTAATGTGGTGCATTACAAAAAACAATGCTCAGATATAACTTTTCTATTTTAAGATTGATTGGCAAGTGCAGAAAGCGCCATTTATTGGAGAGTA
>NW_017307443.1:540277-549895 GCF_000935625.1 Nanorana parkeri | reverse complement strand
TGATGGATATATAGATATATACGGTATATGTGTGTGTGTGCCAGACATAACATTTTAAGTACAGATCCAATTTAAACAGCAAACTCATTGTTACCAAACAAGTCATTGACTACAGGTCTTCCTGCAGCTCACTGGTTCCTCCTCCATATCACTACTGACTCCTATAATGTGTGGAGATTAGCAGAAAGTATCAAGTGAGACATGCAGGGGATTCAGCAGATCAAAAACAAGTGCTCAAATTTTCATTTTGATTTCAAGCCCACTGAACACCAGTGCAGAGGCTTCTGTCAGCTTGTGAAGCCAAAGTTCAGAAAGATGTAGCCTGCACATGGCCACATATTCTTTAGCAAAAGTTAATTTTAAAAGGCATATAAATATAGACAGAAGTTGTTCAGTGATGGCAACAGGAACACTGCATACCAAGATGCAAAATGCTATTTTTCCAGGGACAAGTGCTTAATCGGAGTGTTTTTGTGCCAAACGTGTTAGCATGTGAACTTGTCCCTGCTGGCTGTTTTAAAAAGAATAATATTTTGCATATTGGTGTGGTCCTGTTGCTACTACTGATTGCTTCGGTTGAGATGAGCAGAACCAACACCTGAGATGAAGAGTGGAGCCTAGTGTCACCTGGAGCAGCATGTGATATGTTCAGTAAATTCAATGGCCAAACACCATTATCAAATGCTTTGGAAAACCCAAATATCAGCTTGTAAAAGTAGCAGTGACATAATCACTGTGCTGTACATAGCCTGAGCAAAGCTGTGGGAAGGACATAGCAGGCTTGCCCTCTACTGGCTGCCTGCAGAAAACTACAGAAAGGGATGGGTAATAGACTAGTCACCCTGTACAAAGAGAGGGAGCAGCAGTAACTGCTCTAAATTAAAAGAAGGTCCTGCACAAGGGCAATGTTTAATTTTGGATTACTGCACAGATGGGAAAGAAATACCCAATGGTCACCAAGATACAGATACAAATACACATGCCTCTGATATATAATTTAAAATATTTGCTTATCCAGGAGTTCAGCTTTAAAGTGACACCTGAGGCCTGGTTTACATCTGCACATTCCTGGGATTTCAATGGGGTTGTATCGGTGCGGCAAAAAGGCCCCTGCACCTTTTGGTTGGACACTTTGTTCTGAAGCCTTTGTGCTCGTTTGCACACGAGTAGAGCTGCAACAGTTAATCGATTTAGTCGATTAAAATCGACGATTGAAAACGTTACCAACGTAACGCATAAGCCACGCCCACCGCACGCTGCTCCCGCCGTGCCGACAGGACGCCGAAGCCGCGCACGCCGCTGCTCTCCTCTCCAGCTACAGAGGACTACAAATCCCAGCAATAGTACATATGTAGTATAATGTAGTATTGCTACATTCCTCTATAGCTGCTGGTATTCTGCACTGCGCCGCTGTATTATGTACTATATTGCACACCACACTCTTTTTTTTACTTCTACCGCGCCAAGCTTGCTCCCGTGATGGACTACAATCTCACCACAAACTAGTAGTCCATCACTGGAGCCTTTTTTTTTTTTATCTGATTAACCGATTAATCGAACTTAATAATCGGCCAACTAATTGATTATCAAAATAATCGTTAGCTGCAGCCCTACACACGAGGAAACCCGTGCAATTTGCAGGCCGCGTTTGGGGTGCTATTAGAAATGGCATGCGTTTGTGCGTGATTCCACAATCGCGCACGTAAATGGAATGCTCAGATGTGAACCAGGCCTCAAAATACATTCAAGTACCTTTAACAATTAACAAACTTGTACCTTTGTGTATTAATCAGCTGTAGATCCTCTAATCATCTCTGAATTTGTTCTGACACTGTCCTTCCTTCTGGAGGGTGGCTACTTTTGTTCCCCACAATCCCTGTGTGTGTTGTAAAGTAACCACCACTCCAAGCTCACTCCTGTGATGGACTACAATCTTAATACAAATTAGTAAACTAAATGTGAGATTGTAGTCTATCATGGGAGTGAGCTTGGAGAGGTGACTACTCTACAATACACACAGGGACCGTGGGGAACAAAAGTAGCCACCCTCCAGAAGGAAGGATAATGTCCGTATGAATTCAGAGATGATTTGAGGATTTGCAGCCGAATGATACACAAATAAGATGCATTTTTGTTAATAGTTAAAGTGACATTAAAGTCAAAAGTTTTTTTTCCCTCCCCCCCCCATGTTATTGTTAGCACTTACCTTAAATGATGTCTCTTATTACGATCTTCTTTCTTGATGTTTTCATCTGTCCTTCCAGCGGTGCCTCTTTGATCCAGCGCTAACTGCTCTGTCCCTCCGATCCAGCGCTGACTGCTCTGTCCCTCCGATCCAGCGCTGACTGCTCTGTCCCTCCGATCCAGCGCTGACTGCTCTGTCCCTCCGATCCAGCGGTGTCTGCATGCGGGTGCACGCGTCCATAGACTTACCCTGTGTCTCTGCTCGTCTCCCGGCCGAGAATCCGAACTGCGCATGCGCCCGCCCCAAGACTCTTTGCAGCCGCACGAGCAGCTCCTGATTCTCGGCGCGGGAGTGCGCAGCGATAACGAGGTAAGTTTTTTTTTTTGTTTTTTTTTTCACTTTTTGCCTAGATCTTCTGCTTGCTAGCAGTAGATATAGGCAAAAAAACCGGAGGGTTTAGAACCCCTTTAAGGTACTTGAATATATTAAGCTTTAACTCCTGAGTTCAGTGTCACTTAAAGTAGCACCGCACATTAGTGTGTTGCTCATTTTTAAAACTCATTGCAAGCCTGCCAGGCATCTAGTCTTCAGCTCACATGAAGGAGTTGGGGAGCAGCATTTTTCTAATTGAGAAGTGCTTTTTTTTTCTCCTCCTAAAAATGTGACCAATTCATGTACAGTTTAAGAACAGAAACTGACAGGGTTATTCACAAAAGGGTGAATAGTTTGGAGAAGGCAGGAGAAGTGAACTATCTAGGACAACATAGCTGAATTGGAGATTTTTTTCCTAATCAGCTATGTTGTCCTAGATAGTTCACTTCTCCTGTCTTCAACGCTTCACTTTGTGAATAACCCTGTGAATATTAGCGGGGAAGACATCTTATCTTTAAAAAATTGCTTGGTAAAAATGCTTCTACAGTATTTTATTCATCTGGTAAACTATATGAAATTCGATGTCCTTCCCTTTTCTTTAGCCCTACTGTCTTTCTATTTTATTAATAAGGTAAATAGAATTAGTAAGTTCACCTTACCTGGTAACATGGTCCCATGTCTTTAAAGCAAACCTCTAAAGATTACTTCTAGAGTAGCCCAGGATGCCCAAGATATTTTCTCTCTTATGCAAACTCTTTCCAGACGTTACTACCTGTATTTTTCAATTGGCCAGGGAGGGTTTTCCTTATTGGCCAAAAAAGGAGGTACTAGAGGTGGAAGGTGGTGTTCGTGTACTGTACAACTACACTATCCCTGGTTGCTTTTTGCATATTATAGTGCCTTGAGTTTAGGAGTCACTGGGGCTGCCTAGAAGTGGATTTGGCTGTGTTAAATGACCTGGGCCACTTTTTTACTAGGTAAGTTAGTCTACCTTTGCTGAAAAATTTGAAATTTTGGTTTTCACAAGATAATAATGTGGATATAATAGAAAGTTTAATTATCTTGCCTGGATTGTGTCCTTGCCACTATGCTATTTTAACAGCTATTCTACTCTCAACACGGTGTTTCAAAATAGCCCATCATAACAAAAGAGCCCAAGGAAAGAGCATTATCCTTATGTCTGCTTTAGTGTGCCTCGGGGTGACTGTTCAGAAAATGCTTGCAGAGGGATACAGCTATTAAAAATACACTATTTTTTGTCTTAGTCTTAAATGTTTAATGTAACAAATTTCTAATGGCTGGTTCTTTGAAAATTATAGGCATCTTTTACTACCCAATTTATTAACTTGCCTTTTTAAACTGCATTTTCCCCTTTTGATTTTTAATGATATTGACAAATAACTATTAATGTGCAAGTATATCCTATAATTTTTCTTAGTAACGACATTGGCAGTCTTTAACTGTTGAGGGTGTGCAGCTAGTTATCCATGTCGTAACTACACAATACCTCAATTGAGCAACATCTATTAAATGCATTTTTTTTCAGTGACCAGATCCCTTGAAACTTCAAAACGCAAGAATTTTGTCAGTGCATAGCACAACAGTTGTATAAGGACAGCTCTAGGCAGCAAGTGAAAAAAATTACACTAGACTACTACCTAAAGATTGCGTGTGTGCTTTTAAGAAACTTTAATCTGAGCTTTCAGCAATCCAAGCAAGGCAGTTTATTGAGCTTCATTTGCGTCTTCTGGGTAGCAGCCTGAAATCGGTCCTGTGATCGATTGCCAGGGAACCAAATATTAGTGGATGAAAGGATTTCCTTTGGCTTACCTAGTCATATTATTGTGGTAATTTTGTTATTGATTTGAGACTAGATTTCTAGTTGGATGTTAATGCTTAGAGATGGGTCAATGTGAACTGACGTTGCCTCTTTGTAAAAAAATTAAATAAAAAGAACTCCTGTTCAGCTTAGGTGAGGATCATCGCAAATGACAGAAAGAGGGGTGAATTACTCTGGGAGTCATTAAGCCCAGAAGGAGTCCCCAACATTGGATAAAAAGGTGCCTGCGGTCACTGTCGACATGAGGAAGGGACCCTGTGTGGCCCTGAAACGTTGGCTTTGACGCATGTGACATGATGTAACTTCAATAAATGCAACAATAGTTTATGCATCTATCCTGTTGAGTGCTGGTGATTTTGCTCTGTGATCTGGCAGAACATGGCGCCATCTGTGAGATCACCACGAGCACCACTTAAGTACAAAGAGGTCCATATGCAGTATGAAGTGCAGGTGACTCGGCACAGCATTCGGTGTCTGGGAGACGACAAGAATAAGGTGAGTAGTATTGATTTTTTTTTTTTTAAGAATAGTGCTGAGCAATTTTTTTTTGTTTAGACTAGAGTCAGGCTTTTAATACTATTAGCACACTTGATGCATTGGTGCAAAACTAGCCAATTTCTTTGCAGGACTATAGTGCAAAATGACCTGTTTTTTGCTTTGCATGAAATGGTTTCATGTAATCAACAAGGTCTCCTAATTGTAAGCAGATTAAAAAGTCAGTAGGATTTTAAGCTATTTCAAATGCTAATTAGAGGAGAATTATGAGGCGAGTGATTTTCACTCAGCCTCATAATCTGAGCTGACCTGTGACAATGAAACTGTCCAGGTCGGCTCAGTAGATCGGGAAGTAAACGAACACATACCGTTGCTCGCTCACTTTTCGATCTATCCGTGCAGAGAGCTGTCACTCACAGCTTCCTGCAGGGATTCCCACCTCCCCTGTCCGATCCTCCAGCGCTGACTGGCGGAACCGATCCTCCAGCGCTGACTGGCGGAACGGACGGGGGAGGGGGCGGGTACAACTGGCTCTGCCTCTAGATAGGCAGTCAGCTGTCACTCACGCAGCTGGGTGGATCCAGACAGAATTGTCGGGATCCGCTCCGGCGGCGTCGGCATACAGCGAGCTGTAGCTTGCGGTATGCTGAGCTTTGGGTGACGGGAGGACGCTAGTTTGTGTCCTCCCGTTACCCTTAGGAGAACTATGGGGAAAAGGCCTGACCCCATAGTTCTCCTTTTAAATTAAATGCAAACTGCTCCTTGATTAAAAGTTTTTTGTTTTGTTTTCCTGCGTAATCAGCTGGTCCCCTGAGCACTGGCCTTGATATCCTGTTTTAGGGTGGCTCCTTATCCATGCAGGATCCTATTGTGTGTGTTAGTAAGCTGTGTATGTCTACACAAACACACAGGTACAAAGGAAAGTCACTTGCCTGCTCCCCACTCATCCTTCTTTCCTTCTCCAAGCAAGTAGACAGCTGCTGAAGACTGCCCTGACCATTTGTGATCTTGCACTGAACAGGAAATTCATTGAAGTCAAGCAGAGAGAGCTGGAGCCAGCTGTTTGGAAACATGATGGCTGTAAATGTTTGGGCAAACAAATATTTTGCTGGGCAATGGAGATTTGATGGATCTGGATTCATTATTGAAATTAAGATGAACAGTTTAATACTACTTTAACCCCTTCATGACTGAGGCCTTTTTCCATTTTTTGCACCCATGTTATATTCCACATTTTAGGCCTGAAAATTACTTAAAACCCCCAAACATTATATATTTTCTGAATGCCAAGACCCTATAGAGTAAAATGGTGGTAGTTGCCAATTATAGTAAAAAAATAAAACCCCCAGTGGTGAATAAATACCACCGAAATAAAGCTCTATCTGTCCCCAAAAAAGGGTATAAAATTCATTTCAGTACAGCGCTGCATGACGGAATAAATGTCAGTTAAAGTACCGCAGCGCTGAATACTGAAAAATGGCCTGGATGGGAAGGGGGTTTAACACCGCGGATGTCAACTGGTTAAACATTTTTTTTTTTATTAGATTTATTTTAATTTAAAAAACTTGTTTTTTTTAAACTTTGATTGCTATCACATATGGGGGCTTACAAGCCCCCCATGTGATACCAGATGGTGGTGACAGGTACTCTTTAGGCCCCGTTCACATTGAGCGATTTATTGCGCAATATCACGCTCCAATGCTTGGCAATGGGGCAAAGGGTTCTGCTGTCGCGGGTCGTGTGTCGCTACAGCAGGACCCTTTTTGAAGCGGATTTTGCCACGATTCAAGCTTGCTCAATGCAAGCATTTGCGTGATATCGCACAAAATGCAAATCGCGTGACAAACGCGCGATTTGCGAACCGCTCAATGTGAACGGGGCCTTAAGGTGATGCTGGGGGTCCAAAAGACCCCCAGTGTCATCTTTACACTAGAAATAAGCTATTGAATGCAGATCGCACTTCAATAGCTTATAGCTGGGCTGCAGGAGCCCGGAAGTGATGCAATCTGCATCGCTCCCGGTCCCATAGAACGGGGAGGGGATCGATGAACGGAAGTTCGTCGACCTCCTCCCCGCAGACACCAAGGACGCCGGTCCCAGGCCTGTAGGAGGGCCAACGGAGCCCGGGAAGCACGGCGGGAGTGTCCGGCAAGGGGGGGCGCTGGGGGCGGCCCCTCCTTCGGGACACAGAAGCTAGTCATCAGCTGAAAATGTTTTCAAGGTTGTACACAAGCTGCTCATGAAATTTGGATTTAATGCCTTGTGTTTTTAAAGTGCATACATGATACATGTTGGTAAATAAGTCCAAACATATATTTTGGATCTTAGATGATATGAGATGATATTTTGGATCTTATGGGGTTCATGTTTAGTATATTTGCAGATAATAAAACCAGTGTGATGTCTCCTCTTAACCCTTTTCACTGCCAGAGCCATGTTTGTGTTTTTTGCACACCTCTTAAAATGGCCTGAAGATGACTTCAACCAATTCTAGAGTTCCTAAAAGTAGAGACCATGTAGAAAAGTTGGCAGTTGCAATTGTTTGTCGCATATTAGTGCAACTACTTATCAAACCCATATTTTATATTTAAAAAAAAAAAAAATACATTTAAATTTCAGTGCACATAAATACACTATAATACCCAATTTCTTTTGTAAAATATAAAAGATGAGGTTGAGTAAATGGACACCAAAGATGTTGAGCGTCAAAATTGTGTGTGCCTGCGAAATGGGGGAAAGAAAAGGTCTGTACCAAATTTGTCCATAAGCGATGCTTTAAAAGCTTCATCAGTTTAGATTTAACCATGAATAATGGACCTTGAATTAGTGCTTTCACTCCGACGTGTGCGGGTATCACAGACATGTAGTGCAATGTTTGTGTACTTTTTTACTTTACTCTTTCCCTGCTGTTTTATGTTATGGAATCTTGATCTCTCAAGACTACGTAGCCCATAATGCATTGCTTTCAGCAAGCAATGATGTTGCATTGTTCAAACGTTGAGTTTTATTTCAGAAGGTAGGTAAGTTGTGACACAAGGAAGTGTAAATCCGCAGGGCTGAGTGAAATTGTGAGTGCAGAGAAAGTACATCGTATGGGCATCTTCAATAAGTACATTTTCAAACTTCTAGATCAATATGGTTATTAGCAGTGGAATAGAGCTTATAGAAATTCCATACAGAAAGATATTTTAGTTTTTGACAATACACCTTTTAGGGAGACACTACGGATTAGATCCATAATGTCACCTTAGTACGCCAATGATGCTGAGTAAGCACAGATTGTGCTTGATCAACTTCTTTCTCCTCAGTGCGCCCGGGGAATGACTGATATAAACCCAGAAGTGACAAAAGCTTTGTGGCTTGCATTGCATTCCATGGAGGAGAGATTAATGAACAAATGTTTGCTGGTCTCCCTTCTTACACCCCCCATGTTGGGCCTGTGTGCATATCACAGACTGGAAGTGATGGGGTAGCTTTCCATGGTGCTCGTGCCAGTCCCTCTGCACCATGGAAAGACTTAACACTGTGTGAAAATTTTGAGGCACCCTGAGGAAGACAAAAGCCACCCCTAGGTGCTGTGTTATCCAGGCTGGGAAAGGCTGAACCAAAGGTTCTTATGTTTAGTGCTAGATCATATTTACATTGGTTACATGGAGAACAACTGTTAGAGGTTGTGCTCTCTCCTCCACCCATTGTTAGTGATATTAAAGCCTCCTTTTAAAAAAAATATATATGTCCTGCAAGAAGACCCACCTTTGATTGAGGCTCTTGCAGTTTTGAATTCCTCGTTTTTAAGTGGGGCCCAGCAGCAATCCCCCGCCCCCTGCACGAGTGCCTCTGTCGGCTAATGGAGGCACCCGTGTGCGCTTGTGCCTGCAGTGGCTGTGTGCATCCATAGACACAGCCTTGTGGCAGGCCACGCCCCTCCTCTCCGCCCAACAGTTTGATGGCAGAAAAAGCCTATGGCTCCTTTGCCATCAGTATTCTCCCCCTGCAACCAGGAACGGAGGATCGATTCGGGACCGGCGGCGGAGATGAGCGGCGCTGACAGGTAAGTGTAAGGGGGACTGGGGGAAAAAAGGTACTGGACCGGTTTTACCGTAATGCATAGAATGCATTAATGTAAAAAATGCCCAGACCTTAATACTACTTTAAGGTGTACGTTTAATAAACTGTGAAAGAGTGTGATAAGCAGTGAGAAGGCTTTTCTTACCTTAGCAAAGTGAAAAGGCTAGAAAATGGTGTTTAATAACCCGTGATAAGTCAGGTAGGAACTGAAATATCTCACCTCAGAAAGTAATGGGAATGTACCTGTTTAATAAAGGGAGAAAGGTAGAGAACAGCTTTATCACTGGATAAGTATTGTGAAAAGTGCCCTTGATTTAGCACCCTGTCAGACCTTGTAATAGGGGCCTTTTTCTCGAGAAGCACTGAGCAAAGATACAGGAACTTGTCATAAACCTAGTTCCTTTAGGAACCTTCAGGAACAGTTAAAATAAAGCACAGATGCTTCTCTTCTGGATTTCTGACATTTTGGGACATTTATGCCGGTAGCAATGGCTGCCCAGCCATTGCTACTGGCTACTGCTGATTGAAGCCCGTGACACACTGCAGGCGATTATATAGATAGATATAGATAGATCTATCTATCTCTATCTATCCATCTATCTATGTATATAGATAGATGGATAGATAGAGATAGATATATATATCCATCTATCTATAT
>NW_017307443.1:535899-539803 GCF_000935625.1 Nanorana parkeri | reverse complement strand
TTAATTTAAAATAATAGAAATATATTTCATAATCAACAAAGAATATTTATGAATTAAATAATTAACCACCTGCTGTCCAGCCGTTGTAATTAAAGGGCCAGACAGTGGACGGAATGCGGGTGGGCGTTTTTAAACGTTAGGCGGCACGCACGAATGGGAAATTGGCTTTGAATGTAAACAGCCAGCGATGGCTGTTTACATACAAGCGTTCAGACGTCTGTAGAGACGCCCAATCGCTTGTAATATGCGCTGTGCCGGGACAAACTACAGTGTAGACAAGCTGCGGTGCGGTGCACAGTGGAAGGTTGCGATTTTTTCGCTTCGCCTGCAGTGTGTCACAGCCTTGAGAGGGAAAAGGAGTTAAGTCTGTCTTAATGCCACCCTTCCCTCATGAGAGTGACAGTTTCAAGTCCCCTCACTGTATCTGTGTAGTGTGAGGTAAAGTTCAACAAGGTCATGTGACCTTAGGGCTTGTTGTTGAAGGCTCAGTCTCCCTCAGAAACAGGCCCACCAAATTAAGTTTGAAGGATGTCTGGGGAGCATGTTTTACAGGCAGATGCAGTGAACATTGCACTCCACACATAACAGTCTGTAAGACCATTTCGTTTATAATGCATTAATAAATGCTGCTGGTGTGTTTGCACACACACAGTGCTGATGCACCTATCTCGGGACAGCAGGCTTTTTTCAGGGACGCCAAACATTCTAATTTCCAGCATGTGTCAGAGTGCCCACTTACATTGCTTGGCTCCATCAGAGTGCCCCTTTAGAATGTTTAACCCCATCACTGCCTCGCATTGTGGCTGCCTCTGGTAGTTTGATTCATGTTTTTGTACTGGTACATGCTGAACAAATCAGAACATGTAAATCCTGCTTTTTAGCAATTTTCATCATTTTAACAGAGAAATAACTGTTGCACTTTGCTATAGAGGTGCTTTTTAATATTGTTATTGGGTGGTTTGGCAGAGTAAACTATGATCCTGTCAGGAGGATTGTAGATTATCACAAAGGATGTCATTGTGCAGCTCAGAATACATTCCCCACATTGCTTTCTCTACTGATCACCGTGACGACTTATCTCAGCCTTTCACAGCTGTTTCGTGTGATAAGTTTTCTTTTCGCAGGTTATTAAACAGCCTCTGCGCAGCCGAGAAAAACAAAGATCTGCTGAGTAAAGTTAACTCGTGATAAAGCTACTTTTATCAAGGTTTATTAAACGTACACCTAAATTGGGTGATTACAATAGTGCAGGACATGAGGGAAGAGACACTGCTTATGTACTAACACAGCTGGGACAGGGCTGGGCTGCTTGTATTCCTGATTAAGGAAATCTGAAATATATAATTGTTTCCAAAAAACACCTGCACTCCTTACGGTCTCACTTCACAATGTTAGTGGGGATCGCACCGATGGCGCCATGCAAAACTCAAAGTAAGCACCTTTGGCACACACAAAGAAAAGTTCAGATATCAATATCTCATTGATATGTTTGGGAAATGTCATGTCATCAGAAGCGAACGTTTCGGGACCTCGCGGGAACCCTTCATTAGAGAGTCACTGTGACAACATATGTGAATACCAGGTGTATATGCACATCAGGCCAGGTGCATACAAAAACATCCCATGACATAGTGACATAATTTCCCGTCCGATTTCATATACACATCACAGAATAGTCTTTTTGCCAAAGATCGTAGAAACTCTAGTGGAGTTTTAACGAAGTAAGGAACCCAATCCTTAAGACCATAAGCTTGAATGATGGTCTGTCTGAGCCACCTAGAGATAATGGAACAGGAAACCAGGGTGCCCATTTGAAGTGGCAGCAAAAGGAAATCCATCTTCCTAAAAGAGGCATTGGCTGAGCAGTAAATGTACACAACGCAAACCACATCCAAAGGGAAATTTATTTTTGGTGAACTAGACAGAGATGGAAAGACAATGTCCCGATTAAGGTGGAAGGCAGCGACCACTTTTGGAAGACAGGAATTGCCTGGTCCTCAAGTCTGCAATTTCCCTGTGCAAGACCAAAAAGGGTTCCATGTTGATTAAAGCCACCAGCTCGGACACCCGCCTAGCCAAGGTGATGGCCACAAACACAATCTCATAGGCCAGTGTGGAGAGAATGTAGTCTAATAGGTTCATACAGGGGCTTCTAAAGTGCCAAAAGGGCCAGTCTCTGAATGGAAAGAGCAGAGATCTGGCCTTTTAAAGGTTCTAAAAGCCAAATGTTGGTTCATACCCAACAGAAAAGAGCTAGTCCCTTCCATGGATAAATTCTGTGGTAAAAACCCTTATGCTCACACCAAGCAAAGTACACCTTTCACGTTGGATGATTGACTTTGCAGGTGGTGTAATTCCTACCCTTTAGAATTGTAAGAATCAGACTCTGAAAAGCCCCTGTCCGCCATTTTAAAGAGCCAATAGAATATCCACTGCCTCGGCCAACGGATCCCTGGATACTAACCTGTCCAGATTTTTAACCTGGAGGCCAAGACATCACATTCTACATCCCCCACCTTCTTGCACAGGTCCTGGAGCACCCGTGGGTACAGAGGACATTTCTCTCTCTGGTCCAGACGCTGCCGGCTGAGGAAATCTGCTTGCTTATGGTCTCGGCTGTGAAATAGGCTTTAAGTGTATTCAATTTGATCAAAATTTTTCTCCATATCCATTTGGATTCCCCTGTACAACTAGGCTCAAATTGCGAGGGAAAAGCAATAATCTGTTCAAACCAGACTTTGCAGTAGTGACCCCATGCAGTGAACTTTCTGACATAGTAAAGAGCAAAAGATGACCATATTAGTTTGCTGACTGTCAATGTGTAGGGGCGATTGTGTGCAGGTAAATTGCAGCGTGCCTAGTTACACACAAACAGCCACAGGCGAAGTCAGCGTGTGGTCATTGTATAGTATAGCACTTCCTGACTGCATCTGTTTACATAAGTCTCACGGAGCAGTTTGTGAGACTTACCCAATCAGCGCCATTGGCGATTGTGAATGGGGCCTAAAGCTGGGGGTAGGTTGGTAATTGGACGATATTTAATTATGGTGTAGAAAAGTAAGGTTCCTGATTCTCTCACCCGTGAAAGTTTTGTTTACCTGCTGGTTGAGTCCTGATTCACACCTAGTGTTTTGTAGCACTTTCTATCCTAAAAGATAAAACCCCCCAAAACAAAATCCTGTTCATTTCTATGGCTATGTTCACATCTGAGTGTTTTGTCACTTGAAAAAGTACATGAGCTTCTTTTTGGCAGATTAAGCACTACTTGGTCCCATAGGCTTCCATGCAAGCAATCAAAAATGCATGTTTGAGGCGTTTTTGCATGCGTTTTATGCTCGTTTTCTCATTTGCATCAGCGCCGCAATCTGTTTGCAGAAACGAGCAAAAACGTTATCACCTAGTTGTAAATCCAGCCTTAACCAGTTGACATCCGGGGTGATAAACCCCCTTCCCATCCAGGCTATTTTTCAGTATTCAGCGCTGCGGTACTTTGACTGACATTTATTCCGTCATGCAACGCTGTACTGAAATGAATTTTATACCCTTTTTTGAGGACACATAGAGCTTTATTTTGGTGGTATTTAATCACCACTGGGGTTTTTATTTTTTAATATATTCAGAAAAAACTACAGATTTAAAAAAAAAAAAAAAGTTTCCCCTATATTAAATGATAAAACATTTATTATTACCCAATTTTTTGGTAAACTATAAAAGACGGGGTCACGTCGGGTAAAAATACACCAAACATGTCAAGCCTTAAAATTGCGTGCGCGCGCAAAACCTCAAAAAATGATAATACCCAAAATTGGCCATAGGCGACGCTTTAAAAGCTGTTACCGCTCATCAGTTTAGTGTTATCAGTGATTGATGGCCCTAAAATGATTGCTCTCACTGCGACGTTCGC
>NW_017307443.1:520505-535534 GCF_000935625.1 Nanorana parkeri | reverse complement strand
ATATATATATAATCTTATGTGTATATTATTAATACAATATAATTTTGGTCAAATTTTGTTTTTTTTAATCCATGAAACTAATTAACATCTAATATAATGCATACAATTTTTTTTTAAAGTATAAAAGGTGGGAAAGTCATTTTCAGTTCCACCCTGACAAATTCTCGTGCGTTGCAGTGCCATTCATTTCAATGACAACCCAAACACGCCTGCAATGTGATTTCCTGCACCAGAATGCACGGTACTGCAATACCCTGTGTTCCAGTGCGGTGCAATTGGAAAACAATTGTGCATGCAGTTGTATTCTAAAGTAAACTGTAACTCCATTTGTGTATTTTATTTCAAGTAAAAGTGTTTTATTTTTTTTATCCGAAAAAATAATCGGCCAACTAATCGATTATAAAAATAATTGTTTGTTGCAGCCCTAGATTTCTTTTGAGTGTCTCTGGCCCCCATTAAAATCTAATTTCAACTGGTGTTTCCACTCTTCTGCTGCTTCCTTTTTTATTTAATTGGGAGAATTGGTCCCTGTTACAATTGCCACCACTTGTATTCAGACCTAAGAATTCACATGGGCTGACCCTTTAGCTATCAACAAAAACAATCCAGAAATGTTAACTGAAGGTGCTTCATTGAAACTAGAAAATTTAAAGTGGGCTAGCCCCCCAAGCTAAGGCCCTTATTTAACCAGTTGACATCCGCGGTGTTAAACCCCCTTCCCATCCAGGCCATTTTTCAGTATTCAGCGCTGCGGTACTTTGACTGACATTTATTCCGTCATGCAGCGCTGTACTGAAATGAATTTTATACCCTTTTTTGGGGACAGATAGAGCTTTCTTTTGGTGGTATTTATTCACCACTGGGGGTTTTATTTTTTTACTATATTAAGGAAAAATTACCGAATATTTTAAAAAAAAAACAGTTTCCCCTATATTAAATGATAAAACATTTATTATTACCCAATTTTTTGGTAAACTATAAAAGACGGGGTCACGTCGGGTAAAAATACACCAAACATGTCAAGCCTTAAAATTGCGTGCGCGCGCAAAACCTCAAAAAATGATAATACCCAAAATTGGCCATAGGCGACGCTTTAAAAGCTGTTACCGCTCATCAGTTTAGTGTTATCAGTGATTGATGGCCCTAAAATGATTTCTCTCACTGCGACGTTCGCGGCGATATGTAACATGTGTAGCGCAATTGTAATTTTTGCGCGCTGGGGCACCGGATGCGTATTTACGTTTATAGGCGCATAAAAGTGGGGGTGGGGGAGTTAAACATTTTGGGGGTTTTTTTCCCCTTTTTTTATGTGACTTTAATTTTATTTTACTTTTTTATATGTTACTTTTATTTTTTTTATTTATATTTTTTTGCACTTTTTGTTATTGCTATTATATAGGGGGATAACATTGGACGGGTCTTTTCTGCCCGTGCGTGCCCGCTAGGGGGCGAGCGCGAGCAGAAAAAAAATGCCGTCTGGCGACGGCAACCCGCCAATGCAGCAGTGCCGTCCGTCCGTTTTTCTACTACGGGCGGACGGCAAGAGGTTAATCCACATGCTCAGATGCAGTTTAAAAAATCAATATTCTTTTCTTTATCTAACCTTCCATACTGCAGGGGGTGACACCACCATTCTTCTGACAAGATTCTGGGAAATGCTGAGTAGCCCACATCTTGCGATAAATACTCCCAACACGTCTTCTCATGAGAATGCAATTTGGAATACAAAGTATGGAAGATTGTACTACTGGAATATTGCTGGAGGGAGGGTGACATCACCCTCATCTACGTGCTCTAGAATAGAACATTTACTAACCTTTTCTCCCAAAGGCTTTTTTTTGGCACTGGGGTGGGAATAAATAAATGGACCTTGCAGTTTTTTTTTATTCAAGGTTCAGTTAATTTGTGTTGGCCAGATGTTAACTTTAAAGGGGAAGTACTGGGAGAGTAAAATGTACCTTTCCCAGTACTTAAAGCTGGCATATGACACTGCAGGCATCACTTGCTGGTTCTATAGATTGCGAGTGGAGTGATCAGGAACTGCTGATTTGCTCAGCTCATGGTCTTCTCTCTGCACAAAGTGACTTCTCTCTGCCTGTCAGTGACCTCTCCCTGCAGGGATTCACCCTTCCCCTCTGTTCCTCCAGCGCTCATTGGGGGACTGTCACTGGAGGGGACAGGACAGGCACAGCTGGTTTCAGCTCTAGAGGCAGAGCCAGCTGTGAGTCAGGCAGCGGAGTGAATCCCGACAATATTATTGGGATCTTTCCTGGCGTGGCTCTGCGCAAATAGTGGGCAGTAACTTGCGAGATCCTGACTTGGGGTCACATGCATACATTAGTAAATATACTCCTTGGACCCAAAAAAGGACAAAGCCCTCAAAAAGTTACTTTTGTCTTTAAAGGAAAGTTCTAATGGTTTTATGACCATTTTAACATTTTTTTCCCACATGTCAGTTTGCTATATATGATCATGATTAAATTTTATAGAGGGTTACCAGAGCATGATAGGTTAGACAAACAGCACTGCAGAGAAGCTTGCTATCCAGGTCCATGTCTGATACAAGTCTTAAAGTTGTCTAATAAGAGTCTCTGTCCTGACTCAAGTTCCTTAAAGAGAATGTTAGGTCTAGAATAAAATGAGAGCTCCTTGTAAAGAAAGGCATTTACAATTGTCCTTCCGCCAATGCTGCGAGCATTTGTTGTCTTGATCAGATAACTTTGCTAAAGAATCTGCTGCACCTGTCAAATGCCTGGTTTCCACTTTGTAGTTTGTTAGCCCAAACATCACTACAGAACACAGTGACACAGGGCCAGCAAAAACAAAAAAGAGGGAATGATACATAAAAAAAACACTACTGTTAGGGAAGGCAGGTGTTGTCGCCCTATAAGAGCTCTTTAGAACTTAAAGGGTTATTAAACCCTCTGGTGTTTTTGCATATATCTACTGCTAGCAAGCAGTAGATATATTTAAAAAAAAGTGTTAAAAAAAAAAAGATTTAAAAGCGGTTTAAACTTACATGTGAAAATTCTTGGGTGACCGCAAAGCATCTTGGGGCGGGCGCATGCGCAGTTCACATTTTCGGCCGGGAGACGAGGATAGACCCAAGGTAAGTCTATGGATACGTGCACCCGTATGCAGGCACCGTGGGACAAGAAGTGCCAGCAAGGACAGAGGAGTCAGCGCTGGATCGGAGAACCGCAGCAGCGCTGGAGGGACAGATGAAAACGACAGGAAAGATCGGATTAACAAACATCATTTAAGGTATGTGCTTTTATTAACATTGGGGGGAGGGAAAAATGTTTTTTACTTTAATGTCACTTTAATGTAATGCTTACTTTAATGTTAAGCCTTACCTAAGCTGCCAGGCATACTTGCGAAGAAACAGCCCTCAGGGTATAAAGCAGTGAGATGCTGAAGGAGGTTTTATTCAAATATACAAAAATACAGTGGGTTGCAACTAATGCCCTTATAATGTCAAATTTAAGGGGTGTTTAAAGTCTATGTCCAGGGGGAAAAAAAAAACTCCCATTGAAGTGGGTCTACTCTTGCGCTGCAAGGGCTAAAGGCTCGCCCTCCACTTGCGGGCTGAATACAAAATTGTGCAGTATACATTTCATATGTCCCTGACTAAATAAATATTTGTTTTTTCTCTTGATCACAAGTGCAAAACCCTTTCCCTTGTGCATTCCCTTTAATTTTAGTGATACCCTTGATCTGTATTGTAGTAATAAACTATACTACAATGTTGCAATGGTTTTGGCAATATGTAAATTTGTGCATCATACGCTTATACAATACTTTATTTGCTAATGTGTAGTTTTTACAAAGTGTATTTGGTTGTGTACAGCCATTGGTCCATTGGTATTCTTAGTGAAGTTTTTTGTTTTGCCTCTATTGGGAAAGTAACTTGATACTGAAATGTCTGCAGCATTTGTGCCTACAAAATATGTACAAGTAATAATCAAGCCTGTAAAGCATACGGCATAACCAAACTAAAAAGCAAATCAATGCATTTTTAGCAATACTGATTCATATTTTAAATTATTTTTTTTAAACCATTACTTTTTTTGTTTGATCAGGACAAAGCTTGGGTTATGGTTTTGTGAACTACATTGACCCCAAGGATGCTGAGAAGGCGATCAATACCCTGAATGGACTAAGGCTTCAGACCAAAACCATTAAAGTAGGTCCAGGTTTTTTTTTTTGTCTTAACATAAAAATGTGTGTCCTTTTTTGTCTAGTCATAAATGTTTGCAACTTAAAAGGCCATTCAGTTTTTTGCTTTAAATATGCTAGTTTCATGTTTCAGTTGTTGAGAGGAAAACAACAAATCATTATACTAATCAGAAAGGTTTGTGGTAACTGAATTGTACTGAAATTCATATTTCCTAGTTACATTAAAGGAGAACTATTGACTAACCGTTTTTGGCCATAGTTCTCTTCAGGGTCACAGGAGGACATATACTAATGTCCTCCAGTGACCCAAAACTCTGTATATAGTGGGCTAATGCAGAGCTGCCTTGCAGCTGGGACAGATGTAGACAATATTATCGAGATCCACCCTGCTGGCTGATTGACAGCTGTCTCTGCCTATCTAGAAGCAAAGCCAGCTGTGCCCACCCCCTCCCTGTCCATTCCTCCAGTCAGAAACGGAGAGGTGAGGGAGGATTGGTAAGTGATCGGCGGTATGCGTTCGCTGACTTCCTGATCAATAGAGCTGACCTGTGACGACTTCAGGAAACTCGCATATTCCTAAACCATAAAAGAGCTTCCAAACAAGCTATTCCTGACTAGGTTATTCCGTCCTAATGATAACAAAGGCTTTGTAATTGGTTTCTAACAGCTTTGAAGCACCTACTGGTTTACATACAAAGCAATTGTTTAACCCTTCCACTGCCAGTAATTTTTGTGTTTTTTTTTTTTTTTACCTGTTTAAAATGCACATTTTAGGCCCAAAGATTACTGAAACCCCCCAGAATGGAATATATTTCCTGAAAACAGAGAACCTGAAGAATAAAAATAGGCAATTTATGTTGCATCATATTAGCGCTACTGTTTATAAAGCCCACATTTTCATAAACAAATACACGCTGATTTTAATGCCCCCACACAATAATATATCCATTTTGTTTAGTAAAATATAAAAAATTGTTAGAGCAGTAAAGTTACCAAACTAGTCAAGCTTAAGAAATTGTGCGCACCTGTTACATGTCAAAAAGCTACGGTACCCAAAGTTAGATAATGCTTTAAAAAGTTTTATAGGTCATCAGTTTGGAGATGTGTGAAAAATGACCCTAGCATTTTCTTTCACTCTGGTGTGTGGATATGCCAATTTTTTTTTTTTTTTACTTTATTGCTATTCCAAGGGGTGCTCACAGGCTCACCCCTGTGGGATAGCACTTTATTGGTAATAGGTTATGTTGCACCCCAATGTCCCCTAAAATTAAGCTGATCTAGCGCAGATCATGCTTGATCAGCTTCGAGGCCAAGGGATGTCAACTCAGAAACTGGAGGTGACAAAATAATCGTTGCTTCTAGGTTCATTCAGAAGGGAGATAATCAGCAAACGGATGTGCTGTGCCTTTCCTGTGTCTGCAGTAGAGGGGCAGTGGAGCCCACATTTTTGGGGAGGCCTGTGGAAATGATTGGGTGGCTGTGTCAGTCTGCTTTAAACTTGCCATACACCTTACAATTATCTGCAGATTTTCTGTGGTCAAATGGAAAAGGTGCAACAGATTCCTCCATCTACACTTAACTGTGTGGATGGAGTAATCTCCACCTGGGCCAATCAGTTGCACTTTTTCCATCTGACCACAGAAAATCAGCAGATAATTGTGAGGTGTGCCTTTACTCGTGTAATCAGACTTCTGTAGGGCTGCAATTAATGATTTTTTTCATAATTGACTAGTTGACTTATTTAATTTTTTTTATCTGATCAAAATAAAGTACCATCCTTAATTTAAAATAAATTACACAAATGCAGTGATACAAACTAGGGATGTCCCCATACCGATGCCAGCATCGGAATTGGGCCCGATACAGGGCATTTTGACAAGTACTTGTCAAAATGCCCCGATACATAGCGCCGAAGCTTGGGATATGGTTTTTTTTTTTCTTACTTACCTCGCCGAGTGTCGCATCACTGCTGCTCCGGTGGGCGGCGCTCCACGCGGGGGTCCATATGGCCGGAGACTGCCATATGACCCTGCTCGGAGCGCCGCCCACCGGAGAAGCAGTGACGCTCAGCGAGGTAAGAAAAAAAACGCAGCGGAGAGTCAGTGCTGGTCCAGCGAGAGGAGCTGCAGATGGGGTTTTAATTTAGCTGGCCGGCACCTCTGAGCCAGCTAAATTAGATAGTATAATTGTAAATGTTTTGTCTGCACTGTATTAGCAGTATATACTCTATATGTACTACATACTGTATAGGGTACACACTGCTAATACAGTGCAGACAATACATTTACAATTATACTCTGATAACATGAATGGATTAAATGATCTATATGTAGCCCTGTACTATGGATCATTTAATCCATTCATGTTAGCAGAGTATAATTGTAAATGTATTGTTGCAGGCATTCTATATGTACTGTACATGTACTATATACTACATATATAGACTGCACTGCTACAATAGATTTACAATTATCCCCTGCTAATATGAATGGGTTAAATGATCCATAGTACAGGGCTACATATAGATCATTTAATCCATTCATGTTAGCAGAGTATAATTGTAAATGTATTGTTGGAGGCACTCTATATGTACTGTACATGTACTATATACTACATATATAGACTGCACTGCTACAATAGATTTACAATGATCCCCTGCTAACATGAATAGGTTACATCATGATCCATAGTACATGATATGTAGCCCTGTACTATGGATCATGATTTAACTTATTCATGTTAGCAGGGGATAATTGTAACGTTATTACTGCAGTGTACTGGAAGTGTGTACTGTATATGTACTATGGATCATGATTTAACCTATTCATGTTAGCAGGGCAGAATTGTGAGCGCCTCCCACAAGCTGAGCACCGAGACGCAATGCAGCGATCCTGCCCAGTACCAAGAGGCACCTCGTGAGGCAACAGGGATGTGAGTGAAACTGTGAGTGAGGTAAGCTGGGACGGGCTGGCTGTAAATCTATTGCTATAGTGTACTGGACGTGTGTAATGTATATGTAGTACATATATACAGCACACACCTCCACTACATTACAGCAATAGAGTTACAATTCTCCCCTGCTAACATGAATAGGTTTAATCATAATCCATAGTACATAACATGTAGTTGTACTATGGATCATTTAAAGTCACCTGTCCCTTTAAGAAAAAGTATCCGTAATTGGTATCGGCAGTACATGAGGTGAAGTACTTGGGCCTGAAAAAGTGGCATAGGGACATCCCTATTAGAAACCATAAAGTTTAGTGCAATCACACTCCACTGGAATGCACAGCATTGCGGTACCGTGCGTTCCAGTGCGGGTGATCACACTGTGGGTGAGAGGCGTGTTTGGGGTGGCAATAAAATGAATGGCACTGCAACACACCCCTCGCAGCAGAATTTCAGGCCGAAGCCAAAAATGACACTTTCCCCACCATTTTTTATTTTTTTTTGTAATTGTATTGTAAGCACGTGGTGCTTGAATAGCTTCAGCCAGGGAATGACAACTGCTGGTGGTGGAGAGCTAGGGAATCCAACTAGTCCAGTATGATAATAGTTGACAACTATTCTCATAATTATCGATTAGTTGGTGGCAGCCCTAAACTCCTTGCATACGTCGGTGGAAGTGAAAGGACTAAAATGATTTTACTGCTTATTAATGCACAATATTTATGTATTCTGATCTGCGCACAGGTTTACTTTAAAACACTGCACAGCTTATAGGTAGAGGGTTAAAAAAGAAGCACTGTAGGGTAACGACATGGCAGAGTGACGCACCTCCAAAACTGCTCTCCTGCCCCGCTCTGACTACTGGATTATCACGGACACTTAACTCATCAATTATGAGCTCATCCAGGAGGAGAAAGAATCAATAATTAAAAAAAAAAAAACTTACAGCCGCCAAAATCACTAATTCGTTCCTGAGGCTCTGACCAGATCGAGTGTAGGTGGCAATGAAGCCGCAGACTCTCCCGACTTACTGGTTCTTTTGTCACCCTCCGAACCACGCCTCTTCCTGCTGCCAACACAGAATATACTGAATATACTGCATAATGGCAGCACCACAATTAAGATAACAGCTGAGCCGGAGGGCATGAATATTGGGGCTCTGCTGCGATCCTTGCCAACAAACGCTGACATTGAGGCCTTGATTGCTAAAATTAAAGAGACCCACAGCAGCGAGATTCAAGAGATAGCCACTGAGGTCTCCCAATTATCAGCAAGAGTCGACAAACGGCAGTTTCTGCAGCCGTAGAAGTGAGACACTTTTCTGGAAACCTTTAGAGCTGCACAGACCCACAGGCTCTCAAAATCACAACTACATTTGGAGGACTTTGAAAACAAAAGTTGACGCAATAATTTGCGGCTTCGGGGTATCCCTGAGGCTATGTGCCCTGAGAATGTTCTTGCCACAGTGGTGGCCATCTTTAACAAACTCTTGGGAAATCCTGAATCTTCTTCGGTGGAGTTAGACCGTGCACACGCAGCACTGGGTCCCAAGTCAATGGACCCTGCCTGCCCTCTGGATATTATTAGCCAAGTCCAAGTTTTCCGTTAGAGGTGATTTTGCATAAGGCGTAGACACATGGCCTGTTTGATTTTGATGGAGCAAAGATTCACATCCTTTCCGACTTTTCTCATGCCACGTTTCAGCGCAGGCTTATATTGCTACCCCTACTGGAATGCCTCCGGAGTACAAACATTGTTTACTGTTGGGGTTAACCCTTTTTTAATTTGATTTATACTTGAAACATTCCTTTTTCTTTCTCCGGATCCAGCAGATCTACTTTTTTTAAATGGAACCAATTACCCCCCTGGACTGGCTACAATATCTTACCGGTTGTTCCAGGAGACTGCGAGTTCCTCTTCCTGAATGCTTGTCCGGCTCTTGGCTCTCCCAACGTCGACGCCTGCGAGGATCTCAATCCCCTGGCTCTACTAATGAACTTGGACAAAAGCTTTGCATTTCAATTTTTTTCGAGATCCCCTACCACCTTTTGAACTCCTGTGGATGTTCTTTGCTCCATAGTTCTTTCTGCCATTGCAGAGGTTTTAGGTAGCCTCCAAGTCTACATAGGATCCACGTGTATTGAATTGGCCAGCCAATCAGGAAGCCGGGTGCCCTGTAATGACACCCTGCTTTCTGATTGGGCGGCTCCGTGCTCCCTCGTCAATCAGAATGCCGGGCTCTGCGTCATTACACGGCGCCCGGCTTCCTGCTTGGCCAGCTTCCCGACCAATCAGGAAGCCAGGCAGCGCGTCATTACACGCTTCCCGGCTTCCTGATTGGCCAGTAAGTCGGCT
Source organism: Nanorana parkeri (assembly GCF_000935625.1). Classification (NCBI taxonomy): domain Eukaryota; kingdom Metazoa; phylum Chordata; class Amphibia; order Anura; family Dicroglossidae; genus Nanorana; species Nanorana parkeri. Next base: position 526,051 of record NW_017307443.1, on the reverse strand, counting down.
CCATGCTCTCTCATCACAAGTGACGAGAGAGCATGGAGCGGCTACCCTGCCAATCCGGAAACCGGGCAGCGTGTAATGACGCTCTGCCCGGCTTCCTGATACAGAAGTATCGGGCTAGGCATTGGAGCATTTGTAACCGTACTCGCCCAAATACTTGGTATCGGTGCATCCCTAGTAGTGAACCATTTCTCAGAAAAATTTAGTATGGGGTTTGAGGTCCGGATGTATAGCTTTTTCTGCACTTTAGAGTTGATTTCAGTTTTATTTACCTACTCTTGCTGGTTTCCCTCTGGGTATGCAATTAGGGTGAATGGCACTCGGATGCTTTCCCAATTTTTCATAGAACATGCCAGGAATGTCCCCTCTCCCCTTTAATATTTATCATTACACTCAAACCTTTCCTGAGGTTCACACCTGAACGTTTTGTAGCATGTTCTACGCTCGACGAACGCTCTACAAAACGCTCAAAAATATAAATCCCATTGTATTCAATGGTCTCGTTCCCACCTTGGCGTATTTCCGCCCGTCCCTAACGCGCTACAAAACGGCCCATGCCTGAAAAGGCACATGTACTACTTTGGGCCATTTTGTTGCGCCGGTCACGCAACTTTTTTACCGCGAATCACGGTAAAAAAACGCGCGACGGTCACGCATATGCAATACGCCTAGGTGTGAACGAGACCTTAGAGAAGATCTGTAAAGAAGAGTGAACCAAAATCCCTCCTGAGATGTGTGCAAACCTGTTAACCAACTACAAGAAACGTCTTACCTCTGTGCTTGCCAACAAGGGTTTCTCCACCAAGTACTAAGTCATGTTTTGCTTGGGGATCAAATACTTATTTTACTCGCTGAACTGTAACTCAATTTATTACATTTGTATCATGTGTTTTTTTCTGGATTTTTGGTTGATATTCTGTCTCCATCGTTTAAAATGCATCTATGATAAAAATGAAAGACCTTTCATTTCTTACAATATCTGCAGGGGATCAAATAATTGTCCTCACTGTATTAACTCGTGCATGCTGTTCCACTTTTTATTTGAAATTTTTTGTGTAAGTTTAGCAGGCGTTTTACCACTTCTTGGAAATTGTAATGCTCTGGACTACAAATCCCAGAGACGTAAAGCTTATCTCAAGGATGAGCCCAGCTGTAAAGCTTGGCAAAACTTTAATTTCTATTTGTTGTCTGTTCTTGCAGTAAACTTCAAGGAAACTGACCCAGTAGCATTAAAAGTACTTTACTTGGCGAAAATGCTGCGTATACACACTTGGTTACAGGAAAAGCAAACAAATACATAAACAAGACAGGCTGCTACAAACATTCACATGCACCCACTACACTATCTTCTAGTACATGTATGATTTCTAGGAGGGGAAACACTGAAAATGTACTTAGCTCAGGCTGCAGGCTCCACAAATTCCGTGATGAGCAAATGGCTTCTTGTTGCAGTCTCTGCCTGGTCTTGAAGCAAGTCCTCTTGACTTGTGAAGCCCCCTCGTACTGTTCCCCTCCTGTGAAGCCCTGGTCTTGTGAAGTGCCATGCTTCTCAACCTTTCAGCTACTGGCTTTTTATTGAGAGAAAACTGGCCTAAAACTTTGGAAGTGCCGCCCCTTTCACTTTTAGGAAAATGCAATACATTTCACTTTCCCACCTCTAGTTGGCAGCGTTGTACCATAAATTGCCATCAGTAGTCCAGATTTGATTTGAATCTTGACCAGGCTAGGTGTGACACTTTACGATCACCATCCCATTGTATACGAATCAATACAGGACAAGCTTCACCATTGTGAAAAACCAGTTTGGTTTGTTTAGGTGGCACCTTCCATTGTATGAACCCAGCTTTCTATCAACAAACAAACAAAACCTCCGTCTCTATTGCAAATCTATGTGTGTCTGAAAAAGTCCACTAAGATATATCGCAACAAGTGTAATTTCCAGTCTTGACAGCCCATGTAAGCAAAGTACTGCCATGCTTATGGTGGCCATACATTGCAGGATTTATGTTTGGAAAGTTTGAACGGTTTTTCGAACGAAATTTGAACAGTCGATGGTTCATCGCCTATTTTTGCGTTTTCGATTTTGTGATCCAACATTTTTCGATCAGGGAGGTTGAAATTTTTTTTTTTACAGATTTGAAAATTTAATCAGTGGGGTTTTTGTTCATCACAAATCTTCGCAAGAACACATCACATTACATGCGCAAAAAGAAATTATTTCCGTCCGTCAAATTGGTTGGCTAGGATGGCTAACGAACGACTTCCGAAATCAACATTTGACTATGCTAGATGCGGTATTTAAACTATAATCTAATGAGGATTTGTGGCAAAAACTACAATTTTCTACAGAAAATCTGAGTGTATGGCCACCTTTTTAGTCTTTCTGGATCTGCTGATGTAATCCAAAATAGCGATGTTCAGCAGCAGTATCTGGCCTGTTTAATGTCATATCAATAAATACAGGGAGATTAAATGCATTAAACAAGGTAATATGACTTATCCTATAGGAAGATTTTGCCAATGTTAATATACACAGGTTCTCGTCTTCACCTAACATGTGATTTGACAGTGAAAGAAAAGCAGTAGACTGATGAGCTCTTCTGTCAGTTTTCTCCTCCTGTCATCATGCCCCTTGTTAGTGCATGAACACTTCAGTACAACTGGTCTCCTGTGCTGCTTCTCCCTCTTCCATTTTGTGCTGCACAGAGATGGTGGGAGGTACATACCTGACTGCATTTAAAACATGTGGTAAAGAACCTGTTTTTAACCTGTAGTGGTCTATAAAAACCTGTTGATTGGTCATCCTAATTGAATGCCTAGGAATGAGACAAGAAATCTCCTGTGGAGAGTGTGTGCAGTACAGTGGCTAATCATAAAACACATGCTAATTAGGGAAAAACAAACCTGGTAGGGTTTGGCTAACACAGCAGGAAGTCCACAAACCAATTAGTTTTGTGGCAGATTAATCTTACTGCATTTTTTGTGTGGCTATTTTGAAGGTTAATAGACAAGCTTTTGCGGAAAAAGGGCATGGGCAGCTGGACTTTGCCATGTGGGACATGTGCCAATGCAAAATCACACCCTCCCAAGACCCCACACAGCCCTTGTGAGACCGCACACAGCCTTCTAAGACCCTGCACAGCCCTGGTGAGACTTCTCACAGCCCTCCTGGGATCCTGCTCTGAAGACAGGCTGGAAACCCAGAAAAGCACAGTATGTATGCTTCATATTCTGCATTAATGTATAATGTATTGCTGTGAGTTGTAGTCCTGACGAGCTGTTGGTATTATTCTGCATTGCTGTCTTGTGCATCACTGGGATTTGTAGTCCTCTTTGGTGTTCTGCATTTCTGTATAATGTATTGCTGAGATTTTCAGTCCCTCTACAGCTTGAAGTTAGTAACAGAATTACCAGGGGTGCAGAACTTGCTGTTGGAAACGAGCCCTGGCACTTCACTGTCGGAAAATTAGTCTGTATTGTGTTAGAAAAACTGATATGGCACGAAAAAAGTATCGGTAATTGGTATTGGCGAGTATTCGGGGAAAAGTATCTGTACTTGTACATGGGAGACTATGGTATCGGTGCATCCCTACTCAAGACAATATAGCCCATACTGCATCGCTTCCAGCAAGCATATACAGGTGAAACTCGAATAATTAGAATATCGTGCAAAAGTTCATTTATTTCACTAATGCAACTTAAAAGGTGAAACTAATATATGAGATACTCATTACATGCAAAGCACTTAGTTTCCATAACACCTCAGCAGTGCCACAGGCTGATAGCTTCCATGCCACGCGCATTCAGACAGTAATTGCTGCAAAAGGGGCCCAAACCAAGTACTGAGTACATATGCATGCTTATGCTTTTCAGAGGTCCGATATTGTTCTATGTACAATCCTTGTTTTATTGATTGCATGTAATATTCTAATTTTCTGAGATTGTGGATTTGGGGTTTTCATGAGCTGTAAGCCATAATCATCACAATTATGACAAATCACGGCTTGAACTATCTTGCTTTGCATGTAATGAGTCTATATCATATATTAGTTTCACCTTTTAAGTTGCATTAGTGAAATAAATGAACTTTTGCACGATATTCTAATTATTTGAGTTTCACCTGTATATAATGTTACGTAGTTGTCATTTTGAGCTGTTTAGAAGGCAGGTTCTGTGAGTTGTGACTCAATGAAGTGCATATTCACTGGGCTAAGTGAAATGGTTTTGGTGCATTGAGGAAGTACATCCTATGGGCATCTTCAAAAACTGAAGAGTGCATCTTTTTCTGCACTTTTCAGCCTCTAGCAAGTGTACTCTACATTGCTCATAGCCACTGCCACACCTCAAAGCAGCTATCCAGATTTTTTTTTTCTCCTTGGCTCAGCTTTGACCCCACTGGAAGCAAGATGTGGGTTTGGTCTGTAATGTGCTCTGAGCACTTGATCCTGCATGAGGAACTCCTTTTGGTGCTTTGTGCAGTGTGTGGAGTTGCCATAGGATGCTGTCTTTTTCGGGGATATGAGCACTAAGGGGGCAAGGATTGGATGGGTCATTTCCCACCAAATACATTCACACCAAGGTACAGGTAAGCCAGGGGCTGAGTTCTGCATATTGGCCAGTGTAGCTGCTCCTGTCCCTGAATAGGTTAACATAGGGCTCGACAAATCCCAGGAGCCAGGTCGCCATAGCGACCAGGAAATTGCGTCTTGGCGCCTGGGCTTTTGTCAGCAGGGGTGAGCAATTTCTTTTGCTAGACACCACGGACATTCAGTTCCAGCCTCCGTATTAGCTCTGCTCAACACCCCCTTCCCGTTCTCCATGCTGCGGTGTAAGTCCCCTTCTCTGCTGCTCTCCCCACCTCTATCGGCAGAGGCAGTGAGGATCGTTGGGGGCACTGCAGCCAACGCCCAGCAGAGAGAAGAGACTGCTATCAGATGCTGTAACTCTGCGTTCTCCCCCACCCCGCTGCATTCTGCGCCCCCGTGCCTCCTCTTTGCATCCACTGCCAGTGGTAAAAAGCTGGCGACACGTCCCCCATGCAGCAGCCAGGAGCAATAGCCAGCCTGCTATTGGCTGTTTTAAATTACAGTAGCCAATAGCAGGCTGGCTATTGCACCAGTCTGCTGTCAGCAGAGGACCACCTGAAGTAGAACTTTCTCCTCCAGTTCCCTCCTGCTGATTGACAGCAAGGAGTGGGCGGGTACATTGAGCATCCAGAGGGGATTCTTTGTTCTCAACAAAAGTGAAATTACTCCTTAAGGTAGAGCTTCGCCCTAGGTGTTCATTCACCCCAAGGTTGTCAGCTTCTCATTTGAACAGATAGTTTGCCTTCTGTCCTGAACCAATTTATCGCATGGAGCAGGCTGCGCATTGCATGGATGTGGTTTGAGCAATCTGTGTATTTGGATGCTACAGCATCTTTTCAAATCCTTTGTTTTTTGTACATGGACTACAAAAATCTATTCTGTATTTGTAGCATTTTTTTTTTTTTAAAGAAACAAAACAATGTGGATTGTAAGCCCCCTCCCCCCCCCCCCCCCCCCGTACGT
>NW_017307443.1:510897-520456 GCF_000935625.1 Nanorana parkeri | reverse complement strand
TCCGTTCCGCCAGTCAGCGCTGGCGGATCGGGGAGGGGGGAATCCAGCCCCTCCCCGGTCACGGAAGAGAGCCGTGACAGGATCGAGAGGTGAGTGAACGCCAGTATGTGTTCGCTCACCTCCCGATCTACTGAGCCGACCTGTGACAGTCTCATTGTCACAGGTCGGCTAGAACTATTAGGTGAGTGGAAAGCACTCACCGCATAGTTCTCCTTTAATATGTTTTGAATATATGCCGCTCTCCCCACTGATGTTCTTGAAGCCAGTACCATCTTCGCTGCATCCTCAGTGCTTGGTTCCCTTTTCCTTTTCCATTTAACCCCTTAAAGGCCAAGACCTTTTCTTTAGTTTTTTTGTTTACGTGCTATAATCCCCATTTTAGGCCAGAAAATGACTTCAAACCCCCAAACATTATATGTTTTCTGAAAGCCAAGACCCTGTAGAATAAAATAATGGAAGTTGCAAATGTTTGTTTCATAACCTGAGCGAAACCTATTATCAAATCCAAACATTTCATGAAAAATGCACATGAGTAAAATTTAGTGCCCCAAAACACTATATAGAACTTTTTTGTTATAAAATATGAGGTTACAACTAAATGGATACCCAATATGCCCAGGTTAAAAATTGTGTATCCTTGAAACCAACAAAATTCAGTCCCCCAAGAAGTCCATAGACAACGCTTTCAAAGCCCCTACATGTCATCAGTTTAGAGAGATATACGTGTAAATATTGGCCCTAAAATTATTGCTTTCTGGGCGGGCGATACCCAACGTGTAGCGCGATTGTTATTTTCATACGTAGGTGCATTTTCATACGGATGTTTTACATGAAGACGCATGGGGGCTTTAACCCCTTCGTGATGGGAGACGTACACTGTACGTCCCGCCACAAAGGGACCAAATGACTCGTCACGTACTAATTTGCTGCATTAGAGGGCTGGTAACCGCTGAGAATCAGCGGTTACCATTCATTAATGGATGCCTCAGTATAGAAGCATCCATTAATGAAAGGGTTAACCTTTTTCAGACACCTGATACCTTAATATCGGGTGTCTGAGAGTCAAAGCAGAGTGGGCAAAGCAGAGTGGCCATTCTGACAGCTCGTATAGATCTAGAGATATCTCTCTTGATCGTATACTGGCTTTTTTTTCACTTTCAGCAATACATACATAATGTATCTATTGCTGAAAGAAAAATGTTTCAGTTTTCTGATCGTTGTTGGAACGATCAGAAAACCTTTAGTGACAGCTGAATCCTGAACTGCTGCAGGATCAGTGTCACTAACTTATTATCGGCTGTTCTGAAGTTTGAAGCAGCCTTAACCAAATAACCAAAAATGTATTAATTTATCAAGCAGTAATAGTGAGATTAATTCACAATGACTGCTAGATATAATTAAATAAATAAAATAAAAGTTTAAAAAAAATTGTAAAGTGTAAAAAAAAAATTGTGAAAAGTGTAAAGAAAAAAAAGTGTAAAAAAATAAAGGACAAATTAATTAATGTATTTTATTGCATTTTTTTTTAGCTGTGCTGGTTTTGTAAAAAACTGGCAAAAAGTGTTTTTTTTTAACGTTTTTTTTCCCCTCCTTTTTTTAATTTGTATTTGTCCTAAGTGAGGCGTTAGACACACATATGTGATATAAATATGTAGCCCTATCTGTCCTCTAGAAAACAATATATAATCTGTGTGGGTGCTCTTTGTAAGAAAGTATATTACTGGCGTGGAAGAATCACACAGCAAAAATGTCAAGTATGTCAGTCATTTAGGAACAGAAACTAAAAACAAGCTCAGTCATGAAGGGGGTTAAACTTTAAAAAAATTATTACATTTATTTTAATATTTTTAAAACTTTTGTTTACTTTGATCTCAGCTCCCTCAGGAGGGACAGCAGAGCCTAGGAAATGCGGCGGGGGTGTCGGGCGGGGCTGCTGCCGCTTTACCAGCCCGTAGAATCTCCTACTGTAAAGCTGGCCGCCGGCTCTACAAATATGTAGAGTCCCGGCGGCTGAGTTTAACCCTTCGAGGACCCATGGCGGAATGATCCCATCATGGGTCGTGAAGGGGTTAATTGGCCTTCAGTGACTTGCGCAGCAAGTCTTGCACATGTTTGGGCCAAAGGAAAAAGACTCACAAAAACAAGCACCTATGCTGTAAATAGCTGATGACATTATCTTGGAATAGGCACTCTTAACATGGTGGTCTGTTTTTGTCCAATTTTTTCATTCAGGGTGTTCCATCTAGATTGGTGAATACAAATATTTAAAATGTATGAGGAAATGTAAAGCCTTTTGGAGAATGCCAAGATTTAGTGCAGTTGCTTGCATTTATTGCAATTATTTATGGTGGGATTTAGAATATAACTGGAATGTTCGCTTTAAATGCATTTGATAATATAAAGAAACATAAATGCAACCCAAGACAGAGGTTTTTAATAAGATCACATTTCTTTCTCCTGCAAGTGACCTCATTTATTACCCTTTCCCACCCGCAGTCTGTGACATTTCCCAGCATGATGCCCTTTGCCAAGGGTATGTTAATAAACATCTTGGCCTTTCAGACAAAGCAGATGATGCTATGTGCTGCTGCTTGCTCCTAATCCTGGCTGTCACTGATAGCCGGGGTCCCAATAATGATGGGGAACAGAGTGGTTACCGCTCGTGACCATTATAACAACTCTGACATGGTTATCACATGTAGTCTGAAGATTTAACAATTAATAATGGTGCTAGAATGTTTGATCACACTCTGGCATGTGCGGTGATGCCCAACGTGTTGCGCAGTCGTCTCCTTCGTTGGGCACCCAAGATGCTTGTGTTAGTATGTGGGCGTACACAGAAGTGGGGGACTTTGGGGTGTGTTTTTTCATTCTATTGGAACTCTATTTTTTATACTCTGCACATAACACACAGCTTTTTGATTTACACAGTCAGTGCTCTGGGTAAATTTATCATTTACAAGCACACCTGAAAATGCGCTGCTTCAGTATTGGGACATCCCAAGTATTAACCCTTTAGCGGCACAGCTTCAGAATTTGTTTTCGTTCCTAGGGAGCAGAGCAATTTGGCTGTTTTAACAATTATTTCCATCTCCCTCATTCATTGCACCTACACATATTATATATTGTTTTTTAAAGGACAAAGTGGGCTTTAATTTGATGTGACATATGTATATATAATTTTTTTATTAATACAAAAAATTGAAAAGACATTTGTCTGTTTTGGCAATAATGTGTACATGATTAGTGTAGCGAACAAAGTAATTCATAATTCTTTTTTTGTCCTGATTTATAGGGCATATCGTATGTCTGGGATTTTAGTTTATTTTGGGAGTTTTTAGTTACAATTTTAGAGATACATTTTTCGAATGTGGTAGGTTTGTGTCCTATCTTTAATAACCTCATCAGCACTATATTTTCTCTTTTTTTTTATTGTATTTTGACCATTTTTTTTTTTTTTGCTTTTTTTCAAATTTTAAAAGCTTTTTTATTTTAAAATGTTTTATTTTTTTTAAACTAGGGAGCATAAAGGGGGTATTTTTATTTACAGAGACTTTGATACTTCGTATATATGAGATTACAGTATTCTCAGATACTTTGTACCAGTTTGTAACAGCCGGTTAGCAGCTGCTTAACACAGTAACTGTGACCACCGAATCTGCTGTTTAGGGTCTGTCTCGGACCCTGAAAGACCCAGCAAAAGCAGTAATTCCTCCAGGGACCAGCACTCGTACCGCATGACGCGATTTTCCCATCACCGGTTAATTAACTGAACGATCGTGATGGTATAATACAGTCATTGGTTGGGGAGGGGTTAAAGTGATGCACTGCATATTTGTTGTTTTTTTTTTTCAATTGACATTTGCTTTAATTTAAAAAAAAAAGTAAGAATGCATATTTGCAGCTTATAAAATAGAAAATTGTATTTATTTTCAACAGTGTACAAAGTAAAAGCCTTATGTTCATAACCCCTTTGCGCTAGTGTAACACATATGGAGCTCTATCTCTGTTTCTAAGCCACCGCAGTTTCCGGTCGTGACCTCAAACTCACAAGAGACTGTTTTCAGCTCTTACTGAGGCATTATTCTTTTACGTTACATTTTAAGGATCAGCCTTTCAGAACCCCTACAGCTACAAATACCTCTACACTACACCTATTCAGGGTATTCCACTATATTGACTGGAAGCACCCTGAAGGGTCCTGGACCCCACCCCACCAAAGAGTGTGTTAGTAATCCCCTTTGTGAGGCAATTTGTAAAATGGTGCGCTATACCCACGGTAGATCTGCCAGTGACACACCTTAACAGGCAAACCACCAGACCAGTAGAGATTGTTTACCCTTAACCTCCATGGCGGTATTCCCGAGTGTGGCTCGGGGTTAATTTTCAGTACCATAAGAGGTAACCCCGAGCCACACTCGGGATAACAGCGTAGCGTCTCTTACCTTGTCCACGATCCCCGCTGATGCCGTCTTACGGGTTCCGTCCCTTGCGAGCGTCCACGTCGGGGGGGGCGGAACCGACGGGAATTTTAAAAGTAAAACAAATAATCAGACCGCCAGGGAGGTTAAAGGTTCTGTAAAATAGTTGGAATCCCTCCTTAAGTCCCAGTTTTCTCTACCATGTTCTGTCCTCCACCCTGTGTTAGCTGTGATCTTTAATCTGTCAAAACGGTGAAAGAATGGGTTAGATCTAGGGCTGCAACCAACTAATCAATAATAATGGATTATGAGAATAGTTGTCAGCTATTCTCATTATCGATTAGTTGGATCCTCTAGCTCTTTCCTCCACGCTAAGAGGAGGGCACAGCAAGCAGTGGGTGGGTGCAAAAGCCAGCCTGCTATTGCAATTTGAAATGGCCAATAGGTTATTGCACCAGCCCACTACCTGCTGTTTACATTCCGCTTCTGTCTGCAGCATCTTGCCACTGGCAGCTATTACTTGGCAGAAGCTATTCAAGCGCCATGTGCTTACAATACAATTTAAAAAAACAATTATAAGGGAAAAGTGTAATTTTCTGTTTCAGACTGACAAATTCTGCTGCCGGAGGTTGCAGTGCCATTTGTTTCAATGGCACCTCAAATGTGCCTCTCCACCCACAGTGTGATGGCCGCACTGGAACGCACGGTACTGCAATGCTGTACGTTCCAGTGCAGTACGATTGCAAAAAAGTGTGCATGTCGTTTTAAACTGAAGTACACTTTGTAACACTGCATTTGTGTGTTTTTTTTTAGGATATTTAAAATATTTTATCCGATTAATTGAAAAAATTATTGGCCAACTAATTGATTATGGAAATAATCATTATTTGCAGCTCTAGTTAGACTGCTCCAAAAAGGATTTATTTACTTCTGGCGTAGATCTCTTCCTATCAGTATGTAGAGCAGATATTTGAAAGCTCACGCTTTAGTTGTAAGTAGGGATGCACAAAAAAGTACCATACATAGTTTCTTTCCTCCCCTATGGATGGTGCTCTATCTCCACCCTGACAGTGCAGCGTCCAGCGGGGAGAAGAGTAAAATTCTGGCGCTCGGCCTCCTGTGACAGATCAGAATGGAAAGCGATGTGGGGGCGGAGACAGCTGTCACAGGAGGCCGAGCTGACTGTGCAGGGGAGGAGCCAGCTGTCAAAGGAGACCAAGCTCTCCTCCCCACACTGCCAACTCAGCCTCCTGTGACAGCGAATCAGGATGGAGAGCGGGCACAAGCAGTAAGCGATCAGCTGATCGCTGACTGTTAATAATTGAGGACATAGTATGTTTACTCTGTCCCCAATTATGAATGAACAGGAAGTGCTTCACATCACTTCCTGTTCATGATTGTGAATATTGTAAACATACTATCTTCACTGTTTATGAATGAACAAACGCTCAGTATGGAGGATTCCTGATTATTCATAACGGGCTGCAGAAAAAGATTCTGTCCAATCTTTTTCTATTTTAAAAGGAAGATATCAGGGAACCCTGATATTTCAGAGCCTCCAACAGTAAAATTAAAAAAATATATTTATTAAATATAAAAAAGTTTAGTTTTTTATATAAAAAAGTTTAGTAAAAATAAAATATTTAAAAAATTAAAAAGGTTAGAACATTTTTTTTGGTTTTGGCATCATTTTTTTTTATTTTCTGTTTAAAAATTTAATTTTGATGCACCTCTAGTTTTAATTGTATATATATGTGTCCCATATGGGTCTGATGTCTGTACAGGTGTGCAGGACACTTGATAAGATGCTGGAACGCAGATGCTGTATCTAAGGCGCACCTGACTTTCTTGATCATTGAGGGACTCTGTGTGTTTATTGAACACAACTAGGCCCATTACGCCTGAACTTTAGACAGCCCACAAGGTGGGTTGCAAGAAATGGGCTTGGCCTTCAGCATGAAGCGATGTTCCCCCTTTCCCTACGTGGGTGGATGGTTGCTAATCCTTTCGGGTTCTGACGTAGATTTACCTTCAGGCTTTTTTCCCCCCTTCCTAAATGGGAATTTGATACTGTTCTACCCCTTGGTGCATTCAGGTTGTCCAGCTTCCTGCTTGGGTCTATGGTTCGGTGGTCCCTTCCCCTTCCATTGACTTCTGTGTTCCTCAATGGACTCCAATACAATAAAAGGCTTTTACAGTGAGTACTTTGTTTTTTGGGGTGTTTTTTGGGACACCCTTATCTGGCTGTGCCTAATGTGTGTGTTCTGCTAGGGTGATTTACCCATCTATGTCCTGGTGACCATTATCATTGAGTCACAAAGTATTGGGAAATTCAAACTCTTGAAGTTGGGATTCAGACTTCAGAGAGATTTCATCTCATTTATTGTTGCATATTCAGCACAGGAAGCGAATATTACCTGATATGGTTTTAACCCTTCTCTACTCTCAAACTTAAAATTATAAAATAAAAATAAACTACTTAAAAAAAATCACTAAAGAATTAATGTAAACCCGAACAATAAACCTCTGGCCTGCTAAATATACCATTGAAAGCTGTTTGTTATATCCGTTTGATATGTGCAAACAAAGTATTGATTCTACTTGAGAGGAGAACTTTACATGCTGATTGATATTAGCTAGCATTGTTCCAAGCTCTCTGCGGTCTAATGAAAACCTTTCTGCTGTGTTATGGAAAGGATTGGGGGAGGCATTCTGTAGTGTTGCATTCTTCTGCCTTAGGGTGACAGCACTGGTCCCTCTACACTATAGTAGAGCTGCAACAACGATTCGATTAAGTCGATTAAAATCGACGATCGAAAACGTTACCAACATTTTCGATCGTCGATTATTCGGCTATCTATTACTTTGCCTGTTCGCGGCTCCACACTCAAGCCCCGCACGCCACGCCCACCGAACGCGCACGCTGCGGCGGCCCAGCTCCCGGCTCTCTTCCAATCCCGGCGCTTCTCACATCTAGCCGGGCTGATCACATGACGGGTGTCACATGACGGACACTATGGCTGGGGACGAGCCGGCATCAAGGCTAAACCTTTCAGCAGAAGACATGGAGGGAATGTTCAGACAGTAAGTGCCCCGACCTCTCCCCCCCTCCCGTAGCCTGGGACCCAACACTGTGCACCCCAATCCACCATCATACCCATCCTCTGCACCCCAATCCACCATTATACCCCTCCTCTGCACCCCATTCCACCATTATACCCCTCCTCTGCACCCCATTCCACCATCATACCCATCCTCTGCACCCTATTACACCATCATACCCATCCTCTACACCCCAATCCACCATTATACTCATCCCTGCACCCCAATCCACCATTATACCAATCCTCGCCATCCTCTGCACCCCATTCCACCATCATACCCATCCTCTGCACCCTATTCCACCATTATACCCATCCTCGCCATTACTCGGCAAGTACCAGTACTCGTACTCGCAAAACTGGTATCTGTGCATCCCTTTATTTATATTTATAAAAACAAAATCGTAAACAAAATCGTACATTAAAACAGATGTACAAATCCCAGGACCTCCGTGTGCGCCTTATAAATGACAGCTGCCTCCTAATTTTTGAATTTTTCTCTAGTGTAGTCTTGGAGCTGGAAAGTATCTGTACATGTACTCGTACTTGTACCGAGTACTGTACTTGGTATCTGTGCAACCCTAAAAATAATCGTTAGCTGCAGCTCTACACTATAGTGAGTGAGAGTTGTCACCCTAGGACAAGGTGGTGTGCTAATGGCAAGATCAAGGGTATAAAGATCTGATTTAATCACCACTTAAAAAGACTGGTTAGCCGCAATTATATACTACATTTTTGTTTAGTTTGGTTACACTTGGTTTTTTTCTTTTTTTACTGGGCATTTAGTTGTACTTTGACTGCGGAGGATGGAGGAGCCGCTGAATTTGTTAAAAAATTGTAGTAATTTTCCATCTATTTTTGTGAAGAAAAATATTTTACGGTAAGCTGCAAACTGTTTAAGCTAAAGATTAAATGCAGTGCAATTGCTTTGGATTGGTAATTATGCTCTGAATGCCTTTTTGGATAACAGCCATACTGCCTCCATTAAAAATGATCAAAATACATTGGGTATGTAGTTCCACCTGTTCTGCTTCACTGCTGCTCTCGCACTTGTCTGCAGTTCCTGACTGTCAAAATGGTAGCCAGGGGTTGCTGTGTATATACATCTGCTGCATTCAAAAAGCAGACAGTCTGACAGTTCAGGCGTTACTATAGAGAGATGCAAAGTAAAATTGTATTGTATCTACTGTTTCATTCAAAAGAGTTTCGATCTGCATGATGTTGGTTAAAGCAACCTGACAAGTTGAAGACATTTTTTTTTATAATTACTCTAATTTTACCCTACTCTGCTTTGGTGAACTCCTCCTTGCCCTTCTCCCGTCAAGTGTAGGACTTTTTTTTTTTTTAAAGTGCTAACAGGCAAGCTTAATATGACAGACTGCGCAAATCTCTTCTGTCATAGATCCTTTTTCCTGCCTGTTGGCACCATTTTGTGTGTGTCTCTCTCTGTACACTGCACCATACAAGATTCTTTCTGCCACAAAGTAATGCCTGCGCTTAGGAGTTGCCTCATCTGGCCCTTGCCAATTAAGCTGCTGCAGATTTTAAAGCCAGAAGACCTTGATTAAGATGGAAGTGCTGGCAAAGAGCATTGACCTTGCAGCACTAGATCGGATTATTTTGGCAGCTAAGTCTTCCATAATGTGCCAATATGCTGTACATACTAGCACATTATGGCTAAAATCTCCAGGGGGCTTTTTTCCCCCCACACTTCTGGTTCAATTTACATACTCCCATATTTTTCTTAACAGTAATATTTTTTTATTTCGCATAAAAAAAGGCACAGAATTGATTTGTGAATAACTTTGCAATGCTTTGTGCTAGAATCATCTTATTGTCCTTTTAACCCCTTCGTGACGACGTACAGTGTACGTCGCCAGCATCGGGGCTGTTTAAACAGACTCCCGGCGACTTTTGCCGCCGGGACTCTGTTTAAACTTGTAGAGCCGACTGTCGGCTTTACAACAGAAGCGATCCTGGCGACTTACCTGTCGCCAGATCGCTTCTGCGTCCCGAAGAAGGGGCCGCCCCCCCCCC
>NW_017307443.1:492176-509433 GCF_000935625.1 Nanorana parkeri | reverse complement strand
CAGCCGGAGTGAGAGCAATAATCCTAGGGCCAGTATTTTGGGGGTATTTCTAAATTGATGACCTGTGGGGGCTTTTATAGTGTCTTTTATTGACTTTTTGGGGTACTGCAGTTTTTCGCCGTTTCACGGTCGCACGCAATCTGTAAACTGGGCATGTTGGGTATCGTTTTACTCGTTGTAACCTCATCTTTTATATTTCATTTAAAAAATGGGTAATTTGTTGTGTTTTGGGGCATTTAATTAAATTTGTCACTAAATTTTGGGGTTTAATAAGGAGTTGCGCTAATATTGCGCAACATAAAAATTTTCAACTACCACCATTTTATTCTATAGGGTCTTGACATTCAGAAAATATATAATGTTGGGGGGTTTTACGTCATTTTCAGGCCTAAAATGTGGAATATAACATGGGTGCAAAAATTGAAAAAAGGGCCTCAGTCATGAAGGGGTTAAAAAAGACAAATGATGTAATAATCTATACTGTCACTTGCGGTAACACTATTTTAACGAAGACTGGTCAAAGTATAGAAATAAAAATTGCTCTGGTCATAGAGGTGTGCAGGTGTGGGCTGAAGTGGTTTAATAGATCTGTTGTGTGCATCACTTTATCTGGTTTATCTTGTAATACTCTAGGGATACATTAACTTTTTATATTGTTACTGTTCAAATATGCACATGTGAACCTAATTCACCACATCCCCTGAAGCAGTATGGAGAATCATTTGGCACATACGTAGCTATCTGCGTGGGGATGATGTCCTCCTGAGAACTGTAAAAAACAGTATTTTGAAATTTTTTTTTTTTTACAAAAACTTACAATTTAGACTTTCAAGATTAATTTTATTTTTAATTTCATAGCATGTCCACTGTAATGGACAGCGGGTCTATTTTTAAAGTGGAAAACGGCCAATCTAGAAACTTGATGTTTTCAAGTTTCAGCTGAGTTTTATTTTAGCAGTGAAAATCAAGGAAGCAGTTTCTTTTTAGTAACACAGAGGAACATCTTGCATTTGGTGCATCTCATGCATATCTTTTTATTTTTTTATTTTTTTTACAGCACTTATTCCTGCATCTACTAGCACATTTGCAATCCACCATCTCAGGCATGTGTGTGACTCCATGTTTTTGTTAAGATGTCTGGCTGAGGGATCCTCATTTTCTTTTGTGGCTCACTCTCTTTGCTAGTACTGTCATAATGGTCTGCATCCAATAACTCTTCAGCCAGATGTCATTTAAACTCCAGTTACTGTTGAGTGTCCTTTTGTAGGTCCGTTCATGGCTTTGCTGTCAGACTCGTACTGGATTGATGAGTTTGAGATGGCAACATCAAAGTGATCGATCACACTTTTCTTTGATGTGTGCTTTCTTTCTTGGACAACCATCTAGTGCAGACATATTCAGGTTACTACCCATATATGGTAGAGGCCATTAGCACTGGCTTGTTGTCGAGCCATTTTGTGACAGCCAGCTCAGGACTCCTTCTGACCACCATCATTGATGCTCCTCTTCCCTCAATCTCATTGCAATTGTTTCTTAGCAGGTAGCTGACATGTCTTTGGCACCCTGTTCTTTACAGTTCCAGTTGCTGGAAAGCCCCTTGCAAGCAATGCATCCAATATACATGACAGATGTGAAGTACCGATCAAAGAGCAGAGTACCTCTGGGAACAGATCTAACCATGCGTAAGACTGCTGCTGCCCCAATGCCTAATCCTTCACTTCAAAGTCCAGCATCAGACCATCTGGAGAAGCAAGGCCAAATGCCTTCAAGCCAGTAGGGTATGGCTTACATGGAACAAACTCAGATTGGACAGCAGCCTGTGAAAGGAATGATTTGCTCATCAATGCAGAGCTTTACTGGTTTTGGAAGACTAAGGTAGCCTTGCCTCACTCTCAAGAAGTGGCCTGACCTTCCAAAGGCTGCCAGTCTGTCTTCTGCCACATCAAGGCCATTGACAATTTTTTGAGTTTCTTAGCTTGGAAAACCTATCTCTTGTCATTTTCTTGCAAATTATTTGAACTTTTGTTTTCTTGGCCCAAAACATCTTGATTCTAGTATAGCCAAAGCAGGCAATGTAAATGTATTAAAGAAGCCCTTAATTTTTTCTGGTGTTGTATTAAGAAACACTCCTAGTTTGCAGCTCCCTTGGATTTGAGTTCTGCAATATCAGCAGACCTTTCTGTCAATGTACTTGAAAAAGTATGGAAACGGACTCTAACTTGCACAGGTTTGTGGGTCATCATAAGGATCAATAGCAGGAGGCCTGGGTAGCATATGTGTGACTATTGAAAATATGCAATATTTTCTCAATTTTACAACTGCATTAGAATGTCCAATCATTTTCAACAAAATCTTCTCTGCCTCTCTGCTGTCCATTGCAATAAAGTAAAAAATGCAATACATTAAGGTCATCCAGGTGTCCACTACAGAGGACATTCACATATATGTAAATATTTTTGACTTACAAATGATTAAACTGCCATCAAACACAATTGCATAATTCCTAACATGTTAACAAATAAATATATATTTGAATATAATTGTAAAAACTCACCAGGTAAAAGATATTTGAATTTTACTGTGTCCATAAAACACTTATGAGGGAGCCATCTTATGCAGAAATTGTCATTAACTTGCAGTTACCCCACCCCTACACATGTGACATCACTGCAAAGCCCAGGATGTGCTCTTAAATGGACAATGGGAATTAATGAGGTAGCATAAATGAGTAAAATGAGAGATTAACTAGTAAAATGTTCACTACAGTGGACATAAATTGATGGGCTGCGTCTTGAAGATATAACACCTCATTAAAACTTTTATAATTGATCTCCAGTGCACCTGCGCTCTGGCAGCATGATTTAGTGGAGGACCGTATCTGAGCCCATGCTTCATCTGCCAACACCAATATCCTGTTTTTTTCACTGACATGTATGATAGTTTTAATGTAGTGGTGGGGGTCACAAGGTCTAAATAGAGAAGCAGGGCTTGAAAAATCCACTCGTCTGTGACGAGAGGACGGTGGAGCCCGACGAGCAGCTTCCCGGCCGGGAGCTTAACACAGTCAAGCGATCGAGCGTCTCTGGAGACGCTCGATCGCTTGTATTAGCAGCTGTCACTGCCGGTCCCGGGATCCGGGATCCGCTGTGCCCGATGCGGCCAAGACCGGGCACGGCTCTGTGACAGGAGATCAAAAGGAGTTCAGTATACGAACTACCTTTTGATCTCCTCTCAGTCCCCGAATGCAGGAAGTGATGTATGTTACATCACTTCCTGCATGCAGTGTCACTCTCCAGCTAGAGAAGCTGATGAAGCAGATCTCTGCTTCACCAGCTTCTCTGGGGGTCCCTAGGTGACAGGGGTCTTGGAGACCCCTGATGTCTCCATAAAGAGGACCTGTCATGTAAGTTAGCTATCCCATAGGGGGCTTCTTAGCCCCCCATGTAATAGCAATAAAGTGTGTAAATAAAAAGTAATCTAAAAATTAAAGAATCATAAAAAATATAAAGCATTGCAAAAATTAAAAAAGAAAACATTTTTTAAGTCCCCGCCAATATGAGTCGGGTGCGCCTTCGTGCGAAAAAGACGACCGCGCCTAGGGTGCCGCACATGTTACGTATCGCCGCAAACGTCGGAGTGAGAGCAATAATTTTAGAGCCATTAATCACTGATAACACTAAACTGATGAGCAGTAAAAGCATTTTAATTGTCGCCTATGGGCGTTTTTTGCGATTTTTGCGGGCGCACGCAATTTTAAGGCTTGACATGTTTGTTGTCTATTTACCCGACGTGACCCCGACTTTTATGTTTTACTAAAAATATGGGTAAGAATAAATGTTTGATAACATAACGTAGGGAAACTTTTTTTTTTTTTTTTTACATTTATGGTCCTCAAATTTTTTTTACATAAATTGCAAGGCTATAGTCCGGTCATGCTGACTGGTGAAATTTTTGACTGACTGGTGAGACACCGTCAAATTTTTCAAGCCCTGTAGAGGAGGGATATAAGGCCTCAGCTATGGGGTTTTGGGAGACTTTGGTGATCGGTTCCTCAAATATCTCCTTCTAGAAAGGTGTAAGAGAAGGAAGATGTAAATGATCAAGGGCTTGGTCCGCTATCTGATCAGGGAATGAACACCAAGAGGTATAGAGAGCGGAAAGGTGGCGGTGGAAAATATCTACAATAGCAGTTGGACTACAGGTGTTGGAGTCCCAGGAAGTTTGGAGTTTAAAGAGTTTAAAAGAGGAATGCAAGTTTTGGAGTTTAGATGCTAAGAGGGAGTCTGTCCAGTTAGCTTTAAGGTAGTGTTTGTGAGCCGTCCTTGGTAATTGTTTCTCAGCGTGGTCAGTCAATAATAAATTGAGTTTCCTACAAGCTTCTTCTTAGGGGGATTTATGAGAGGGTGAAAGGTTGGAACTTTGAGCCTCTATGCGAGATTGGAAATCCCCCCTCAGGAGCAAGAAGTCATTGAAGCCCCTCTTTCAAGTCTGAAGGAGCGATCAGGGGCTTGGTTGAGGGAAATACAATCTTGAAGAGCTGGAGCTATGGCAGAGCAAGAGGTAGGGTCAGAAAGGAGGGAGTCATTCATAAACCTCAGGCGCATTGCCCCTAGGAGTGAAATCCGAAAGAAGCAGTGACACTGCCAAATGGTCCGACCAAGGAATAGGATGGATACAGGAGTGGAAGATCAGACTTATCAGTGTGTGGGCCCATGAGTGCAAGTAATGGGTGAGTTCTAACCGCCAACAGCCTACCAGAGAATAGCAAGACAGAAGGTCTCGAAACTGGGAGAAGTGCAGGTGGGATGGGGTCTTTGGGTCTATCTTTTGTGTGGCAAGATAGTGAGGTTAGAATCCATACAAGTATCAGTGTCCCAATGCGGTGTGAGTCAATTGTGGATAATGAGTAAAGGAAGGAATCTTTGTTGGGCGCATACTAAGAAACTAATGTAATTTCAGTGCCATGAAGGCAGGTAAGGATAAGGTATCTACCCAATGGGTACCAAATTTCAGAACAGCAAACCAAAAGGGATTTTCTAAACCCAATGAGCACCCTTCCCCTCTTTGCAGATGCCATTGGTTATGTTGATATGGGGAAATTGGGCACTGAATTATTTAGGGTAAGAAGTTTGGGCAAAGTGCGTTTCTTGGAGACATACCACATCCGCATGTGCAGTGTGAAAATAACGAAAGGTGTGGGATTTAGGGGAATTAAGGCCTTGTACATTAAGGCTAAGTATTTTAAGTAACGTGAGGAAAGAGAAGCTCAGCATAAAGGACAACCAACAGAAATACCATGGAACAACTGCAAGCTTGTGTTGCTCGGATGCATCCAGGTAAGGGGATGAAAGAAGAGAAAGAGACAGGAAAAAGACAGGAAGAAAATAGAACAAACATACCAACAGTAAATCCTCAATAACTCGGCAACATTGGACAGGAGGGACTATTGCTGTCCCTACATGTCCAAGGTATAGGGACACACAAACTAGGTCCCTCAGGCAAACTGTAATACTAAACACAATTACCAGAGAACTCCATTGTGCTAAAAAAGCAAATCCATAAAATCAATATAAAAACAAACGACCCAACAGGAATATTGTAGGCTATCCAGTAATAAAAGTAAACAAGGGAGTTGTCTGACCACCACGACCAAGAGGGCTCGGATAACATGCTCAGTAGAAACCGTAAAAAACAGCAACAAGAAAGCCAAATACAATTGGAATGAAAATGTAGAGTGCAGAAAAAATTGGTGAAAAATAAGGATCCATGGATAGATCAGAGGGGCAACCCAAATAACAGCTGGGTATAAAAGTACCACACGGTCACGACAGGAAAGGTTAAGATGCGGTAAGTAACATCAGGAGCATCGATTCAGGTAGAAATACAGCACAAGGGCCTAGTTCCACGACTCTCATGAGTGAGCAATAGAAGATGTTCGGAGAGGGCACAACAGAGGAATCATCCCGTGGACCCCGCTCTGGGTGTGATCTTAGAAGCTGGTTCGTGGGAGTCGCCAGAACTGCTGCCCAAGGAGGAGAGGCAGCAGCATCTGACAGACCCAATTTCTCATGCAGGCTTTCAGCTCCTCTAAAGAGCTGCAGGAATGTAGGTAAAAGGAAACTAAAAGGGAAAAACTCACGTTTTTTGTAAGGTACATTGTGACATTGGAGGGCATCCAGGCCAGGCTTCAGAGCGCCTTTTAGCAATGGTAAAGGGCTCTAAATCCACAAAAAGCTGGTATCAGTGACCATGAAATTGAATTGATCCGTGTAGAGATTTTTATTCTGGCATTCGCAAGTGATTTCTACTTTGGAGCGAAAATGAGCTTGACCACTGTATCTCTTGGGGGTCCCTGTGGGTTTTTTGCAAGTTATGGCCCTATGCACTTGAGGCGTTTCACAGAAACGTCCAGTGCAAGTTCTTGGAATAGGGCAAGTGTAGTAGAAAAAAGGTCGGTAATCTTTTCCGGTAGTCTACGAATGCTCAAAATAGAGCGTCAAGGACGATTTTCCATGTTCAAGTTTCTGAAGAAGGAGCCTATTCATATATCGCACAGCATCCAGGTCCGTGTGGAGGGAAGAAACAGACCCAGATAGGTTGTCATACTTGCCTTTCAGTGCCGAGGTGCATTGTTTTATGTCTCTATAATTTAGGCGATCTGTAATTTTGACGGTAGACATCGATGCTTTCTGAAGTATAGCATCAGAACGTTGAAGCAAAGCAGAGTGAGACCGGCGGAGAGATGTCCTTTGTGCAGTCATCCTCCATGTCTGCTGGAGGTGAGGCATCGTGTGGAAAGGAAGGGAGAGCTAGTAATTTGCCCTTAGTTAACATGGCCACTGTCAGAAGACTAGGAAAAATGAAAAACAAGGTATGCAAATAATACAAGCCTGCAATTATCTAGAAGTATCTGTTTGTAGAATGTCTTTACTAAACATTTCTAAAGGTGTGGTTGTTTTAATGATACTGGTAAAGTTCCTATTTAACTTAATGGCTTGCTACTTTTTGCTTTATATTACTACCAACATATCAAAAGTGCCAGATTAATGTGGCATTTTGGAGCCAATCCTTTTTAGGCATGGGTTCAGTTGTATGTTCCTGCTTGCCTTTTGTTATGGACATTTTGAGGGTCCACTGATGGCCAAGGGTTATGGTGTATAGCTATCTACACATGTTTGTGTGTTTTTAGATGTTCTAAACAGATTGGTGCTGAATAGCAAGGCAATAAAGTTCAATTTTGGCATAATTTACCCATATTTCATGCCTGTGATTGTCGTCAGAGCTGATCATCTTACAAATACTACCTAAAAAATGCTCTTCTGAAAATCTCTTCAGTAAGATCACATTCCTGAAAAACAGAGTGGTCTCATCAGTAGCTTATACTTTGCATGGAATAAATAAATTAACCAGGCCAATACTGCTGATGGGTGTGTAGAGTACTACCGTCTCAGCCGCATTATTCCTGACCTGTTTATAATGACTAGAAGCTTCTTTCAAGGGGCTCTTTGTCTTAATTTGGGAATTTATATCTTAATGGGAGCACTGTCTGTAAGGAAACCCTGTCATGAAAAAAATACAAAATATACCTGCAAAAGAACAGAGTTTATACTTCTTTTCATGCTGCCCAGTGCTGCTCTGCTTCTTAGGGAGTCCACCGGAGTCTGCTTGGGAAACCAACATTTATGAGAATGTTGCTGTTCTCTTTCCCTCACAGCACTCGCAGGTTCTTCTCCCCCCTCCGTAATTGTTTCCTGTAGTGTTGGTGTTCTCTTTAACACACTGCAGGGGACTATTCCTCAGCAATGGGGCTGCTTAGCCAGGCAAGTATATACTGTTTTTTCACAGGTTTATCTTATTGGGGGGGTTAAGGTTGTTGCTTTAAGCCAGATTAAGGGTTTAAGTAGTGTTGATGCCTGCTAAAATCTACAGAACAGCCAGAGAATCTGTGTAATCCGGAATTGTTGTTTATGAAAGGGATAACATGACGGCCTAATGGGGAAAAACACTAAAGGATATGAAGCTTAATGGAAAATGTCATCCCTAAAATATTTGTTTTTCAAAATGTAAACATAAGAACAGTACAGAGCCAGAAAATAAGGCAGATTATCAACACTTTAAAATTCCCCTGCCCCCAAAAAGTCCTGTACAGATTTCATGTTAGAATTTTGGGGTGCATTCATATGTTCATATTTGTTGTAAAACGGTAAACTCCCAGTTATCCGACATCCACTGGGATCGGTAGGTGCCAGATAACTGTACTTTCTGGTTGCTTGAAAGTTAATATCTTTGAAGCAAATCCCCCCATTGCAGCTGACAGGTGATTGTAAGCAGCTGGGAGCAAAAGCCAGATTGCGATTGCAATTTGCAATAGCAGGCTGGCTATTAAAACCCCACCCACTGAGCACAGGCGCAGACCTGAGAAAGAAACATGTCCTGGATTTTTTTTTTTTTTGCCGGTTGTCTGAATGCTGAAGAATGGGGAGTTAACTGTAACTAGTTAAGTGGAAGTTGAATATACAGCCTCTTTCCCTCATTTGGTCAGTTTTCTTTTAGTATTGCTCTGATTTTTGCTCAATTATCACTTACCCCTTGATGAAAAAAAAATGCCCTGTCTCAAGATGATGCTCTACGTTATTTCAAAGCATGCCTGATAACTTATGTTTTTACAAGAGACCTTTTTCTATTTGTGAACCTTTGAATCATGCCAAATGTTCACTTTCTGGGCATTCTTAATGTTGAAACAAAAGCTTTTTAATAGTTGAACCTACTGGGCATAAAATATTGGAATGGTGGGCACATTATGGATTTTTGTTTTAAAGTGATTTTTAGGCATTTTTTGCATTTATTATTTTTTTTAATTTTAAGGTGTCCTATGCTCGCCCAAGTTCAGCTTCCATTCGAGATGCAAACCTGTATGTCAGTGGACTTCCAAAAACAATGACCCAAAAAGAATTGGAGCAGTTGTTTTCTCAATATGGCCGCATTATTACATCCCGCATTTTAGTTGACCAAGTAACTGGTAAGTGTTCGGTAGTTTTTTATTTTTATGGTTTTTATTTATTCTTTTGCTACAATTTTATCGTGCCGAGTTGTGAGTCTCCTGTCAAATACGGCAATGTTGCCTCCATAATATATCAAAGGTGGTGAAATGTGGGCCAGAAAATGCAATTTTCTGCTGGAATTGTTCATTAATATGCACGTACAAAAATAGATTGTTGAATATAGTCAGCTACTCTGAGTCATTTTCACCCTGAAGGTGCAGGTTCAGAAGCGGTTTCCTGGCTAGTAATAAATGTATAGCTGCTATAATCATTTCCAAGCTGCATAGAAATGGTCCCACTGCTGCTTCTAAAATGCTAATAAACTTTTATTAAAAGTGAAATTTTATGCAAAAATGCATATCTGGCTCTTTAACCACTTCAAGACCAGGTGTTTATACCCCCTTCCTGGCCAGGCCATTTTTCAGTATTCAGCGCTGCAATACGTTGACGTTTATTCCGTCATGCAACGCTGTACTGAAATTAATTTTATACCATTTTTTGGGGACAGATAGAGCTTTATGTTGGTGGTATTTAATCACCATTGGGGGTTTTATTTTTTACTATAATTAGGAAAAATTACTGAAAATTTTGGAAAAAAACGTTTTTTTAACATTGTTAGGAAACATTTATTATTACCCAGTTTTTTGGTAAAATATAAAAGTCGGGGTCACGTCGGGTAAATAGACACCAAACATGTCAAGCTTTAAAATTGCGCGCACCTGCGACACCGCAGAAAACTATCATACCCAAAATTGGCCATAGGCGACACTTTAAAAGCTTTTACCACTCATCAGTTTAGTGTTATCAGTGATTGATGGCCCTAGACTTATTGCTCTCACTCTGACATTCGCAGCGATATGTAACATGTGCGGCGTAATGGGCGCAATCGTCTTTTTTGCACGTATGCGCCC
The DNA here is from genome assembly GCF_000935625.1 of Nanorana parkeri. NCBI lineage: Eukaryota > Metazoa > Chordata > Amphibia > Anura > Dicroglossidae > Nanorana > Nanorana parkeri. The sequence continues at coordinate 499,481 of NW_017307443.1, read as the reverse complement.
CCGACGCATATGTGCGTGTATGTATGGGTGGGGACTTTACATTTTTTCTTTTTTTATTCTTTTTTATGTGTAACTTAAAAAAAAAATTGGGGGACTTTCATATTTTTTTTCCACTAAACTTTATTGCTATCACATACGGGGCTAATAAAACCCCCCTATGTGATAGCAAAATGTGACAGGTCCTCTTTATGGAGACATCAGGGGTCTCCAAGACCCCTAATGTCACCTAGGACCCCCCAAAAGAAGCTGATGAAGCACAGATCTGCTCCATCAGCTTCTTTGCAGCTTCTGAAGCTGGAGAGTGACACAAGAATGCGGAAGTGATGTAATATACAACACTTCCGCATTCTTTCAGAGGAGAGGGGGGGGCGCACCGATCGTTGCAACATACAAGCTCTACAGCCGGCGGATCGCTTGTATGTTAACAGGCATCGCTGCCTGTTTTTTAATTGCGGCCATTTCCCGCTCGCGCGCCCAGCGGGCGTGTCTGAGCGGACATCTAAAGACGCCCGCTCAGATCTAGAGTGCTCCGGGCCGGCCTATTTTTTTACTACGGCTGGCCCGAAGGCAGTTAAGGAAAAGACTAGATACAAGGCCCAAGCTAGTAAGTGATAGTAAAAGGGTTAGAGGCTACTTTAAACACTGGGTGTCTTTATACGAATCACCATTTTTAGGACTGTGACTCATATTTATTTTCATATTAGATTTAGTTGGCCGATTTTATTTTTTATTGGATAAAAAAAATGTATTTAGATTTTGAATTCATATTAATTTCATTAATAATTAATAAATATTAGTTGTTTACTAAAGGTATTTAATTTTTGAAAAAATATTTATTTAATGGACATGGCATATGAGGATATTGATACACATTGCACGCAAAGACCTGCGCACAGACACGTACCTTGGCTGCGCGTGGTTCTGCGTGCAGTGTCACGGGCTTAATTGCATTTGCTGCTCGGCTGTACCGGTGCAGCTGCACCGTCTGTCCCCCCCAACCACAGACACCCACTTACTGCACATACACACAGTACATTTACAACACAATGCACACACAGCGCGCGCGCACACTACACATGCAACACTTAATACGCACACAGTACACATCCCATACAATACACACAGTACACCTAATACACAGTTTACACATACAGCGCATAATACATACGAATTACACCTGTTCTACAACGCTATTCAACCTGTCCACAATCCACTATGAGTAGCCCGGAGAGGAGACTTAAGACATAGGTAGGCTGCAGGTCCTAAACGGTCAGTCCATTTTCAGCTATGCGTTCGCTGTGACTCCAAACACTTCTCCCTGGTATGGACCCTATTCAGCCCATCCGCAATCCACTATGAGCAGCTTGAGGTGGAGGATGCTGAGACATGGGGAGGCTGTGGGTCCTTGGGCAGTTACCGTATGGTCAGGCCGCGCTTAGCTACGCGTTTGACAACGATTTTCATTATCGTTTTATCGACTTTATCGATTTAGTTTCCGCCTTAATTTTTAAAGCACTTATTTGGGACAATTCAAGTTAGTGTATTTTTTAGGCATATTAATGTTTGTGTTAAAACTTGTATTTACAGTGCAAAGTTTTGTAAAGCGGATTGCGTCTCAAAATGTCATGAATAGTTTCTCATTAACTAGGGATGTTCAGATACCAGTGCCAATACTTGCCATTTTCACGAGAACTACCAGGGTTGCAGCGGTTGAAGCTGGGACCTGGCTCTGGTGCTCCACCATTGTCCTGAAATTATTTTTCTGTATTGTTTTAGAAAAACTGTCACATGACAAACAAATATATATCAGTACTTGTATCTGTGAGTACTTGGACTTGGAAGTATTAGTACTTGTACTCGAAAAATTGTATCGGTACAACCCATGTATTTATTTATAAAACAAAAAAAAATCATACATTAAAACAGGGATGTACAGATCCCAGGAGCCCCGTATGCTCCTTAAAAATGACAGCTGCCTCTTAACTTTTGAATTTTTCTCTAGTCTAGTTTTAGAGCTGGAAAAGTATCTGTACATGTACTTGAACCACGTACGGTACTTGGTATCTGAACATGCCTATCATTAACCAAAAAGGTGAATGAAATCAACATTTGGTGTGGCCACACTTTACTTCAACCGCTTCCAGGCCTGCCGTTGTAATTAAACGGCCGGCCAGGTGCTTCTTTTATGTGAGTGGGTGTTTTTAAACATCCTCACCTATCCCACGGGGCGCATGAGCGGGAAAACTGCTTAAATTGTGAACAGCCAGAGATGGCTGTTTACATACAAGTGTTTCAGCCTCTGTAGAGCCGCTGGATCGCTTGTTTTTATGCATGTGGGTGTGTTCCCCCCTCCGCCAACGCTGATCCCGCACGGCTGCTATCAGAGGGGGATAATCACACGATAAAAGCTTTTAAAGCCTCGCCTATGGCCAATTTTGGGTATGGTAGTTTTTTGCGGTTTCGTGGGTGCATGGATTTTTAAAGCTTGACATGTTTGGTGTCTCATTTACCCGACGTGACCCCGTCTTTTATATTTTACCAAAAATGTGCGTAATGTATATAGGGAAAAGTTTTTTTTGTGTTTTTTTTCAGTAAAAAATAAAACCCCAAGTAGTGATTAAATACCACCAAAAAAGTTTCAATTTCACTTCAGTACAGCGTTGTATACTGAATAAAGTACCGCAGCACTGAATGCTGGAAAATGACCTGGAAAGGAAGGGGGTTTAACACCCTGGTCTTCAAGTGATTTAAAGTAGTTCATGGGCACACTTTATTCGGTTCCTGAAGGTTCTTGCATGGTAGATTGTGTCTCTTGCCATAGTTCTGCTGCTAACTTCAACTGCCTTACTACTTTCTTTGCAAGTAATTTCAGACTTAGTACCTAAAGTTCCATTTAAATATAAACAGTCTATTGCGGTGCGTTAAGGAATGTGTATTAACTTATCTAATAAGGCAGCCTATTCATTTGAAGGGCCTCCAGCACACTACAATAGATTGAAAATTAGGCAGGCACCATTTTTTCCCGACACAGTGCACCTCAAGGTGTGGTAGTGCATTGCAGTGCGCTGCAACATAGGTGCATTTGGGTGCCATTTAAATAGACACTGCAATGCCCTAAAGCTTGGATAGTTGGATAGTGGTCATGATGTGCATGTTAATGCAGTGGAAGTGTGAATGTACCCAAAGACCCTTGCACAGGCTGACATCTGCTAGTCTGTGACGAGCAGCTTCCCAGCCGGCCGTTGTAATTACACGGCCGGCCGGGAGCTTTACATTCAAGCAATCGAGCATATCGAGACGCTCGATTGCTTGTATTACCAGCAGCTGTCACTGCCGTTGCTGTACCCGATGCGGCCGGGACCGGCACGGCTCTGTGATCGGAGATCAGTACACGATCTCCCTTTGCTCTCCTCTCAGTCCCCGAATGCAGGAAGTGACATATATTACATCACTTCCTGCATTCAGTCTCGCTCTCCATCTACAGAAGCTGATGAAACAGATCTCTGCTTCATCAGCTTCTCTGGGGGTCCCTAGGTGACATTAGGGGTCTTGGAGACCCCTGATGTCTTCATGAAGAGGACCTGTCATGTAAATGGAAAATCACATAGGGGGCTTCTTAGCTCCCCATGTGATAGCAATAAAGTTGTGTAGAAAAAAAAGTAATACAAAAATTAAAGAATCATTAAAAAAAATAAGCATTAAAAAAATTAAAACATAATTTTTTTTTTTTAAAGTCCTCCACCCCTACATACACATGCAGATATGCGTTGGGGGCGCCTACGTGCGAAAAAAACAACTTGTGCCGCACATGTTACATATTGCCGCAAACGTCGGAGTGAGAGCAATAATTTTAGAGCCATTAATTACTGATAACACTAAACTGATGAGCGGTAAAAGCGTTTTAAGCGTCGCCCCATACTGGATATTGAATGTTCAGCGTGGCGTAAGCGGGGTCGCGTGAGCGGGTATACCGGCGTAGGCGCGAGCGGCTAAACGACGTGGGCGTGGCGTAAGCAGCGGGCGTAAGTGGCGTAAACGGCGGGCTTAAGCAGCGGCGAGCGGGAAATTTGAATTTTAGCCGACGAATCGACGATGGAAAACGTTGACAACGTTTTCCATCGTCGATTTTAATCGACTTAATCGAATAACTGTTGCAGCTCTAGAATGGCTGCTTATTTGCTATCTTTCCTCATAAAACCTAATTAACTATTAAAATTGTTTCTCATTAATCCTAACCTCTATCTTGCATTACTTTTTCTGTTCTTTCAGTAGGCATCAAATAATACCCCATAGGTATCAATAGTGATGAACTAAACACGTGTGTAAATTGCACTTTCTTCCCTTTCCAGTGCAATTATAGATGCTACCATCTTGCTGTGCAGAATACATTTCAATTGCAGGTGCCATTGTGTACCGATACAATAGATATTAAAAAAAAAAACTTAATATGTTTATGTGGGCAAAATAAACCTATTCTGTACATTTATCAAGTACATGAACATTAAACTGTTTTTTCTTTCAAAACATTGTAAAGAAAAATACCAGTCGATCTTGGCAGAAATCCAGTGAGCTCTGACTTCTGTTCTGCACTAAATCCTCTATCCTTGTCTAGCAAACTTACGTAAACTACAGAAAAAAATCTCCTTTGATTCTGTAGTCCTAACACTTCCAGGCTCGGAGAGACCGAGCTGTGCTCCTACAAAGATACAGTATAGTGAGCGCTGTCACCCTGGGACATGAAGAGTGTAATGGCAGGATCACAGAATAAAAATAACAGGGCTAAATGAGCCAACACAGCCACCACATCTTAGGCCCCATTCACACTGCGCAATTCGCAAATCGCGCGTTTGTCGCGCGATTTGCATTTTGCGCGATATCAAGCAAATGCTTGCATTGAGCAAGCTAGAATCGCAGCAAACTCCGCTCCAAAAAGGGTCCTGCTGTAGCGATGCACGACACGCGACAGCAGGACCCTTTGCCCCATTGCCAAGCAAGAGCAATATCGCGCGGTAAATAGCGGCGATATCGCGGGAATTACTGCGCGAGAAATCGCTCGGTGTGAACTGAGGCTTAGAGTTGGTAAGATGCTATATATCAAATTTTTAGTTTTTGATTTAGTTATTTCAAAGTATAACTTTACTTTTAATACAAATAATATTTAAATCCAAACCCCCCCTCTCCACCAGCAAGTCTTTCAAGTCGACCACTTCCTGGTCTATGGAGATGTACGCTGTGTGGCCAATTGGTGTCACACTGCCTTCTGTCTTCAGCCAGGCTATGCAGGCATAGTATTGTCTGAGGTACACAGTATTTCATATTCCAGAAACCATACGTTATGTTAGCACTAATCCAAAGGTTCAGACGCATTCCTTTTTTTTTTTAAACACGGCTTTAATATTTAATCAAAGGCTGCTGGAGTATTCAGGCTGGATGCTAAACCGTGAAACTCTAAAGTGCAGGTCTTCCCAGTTTATTTACATTGGTGATATCACTGAGGCATTCCTGGATGTACCTTCTAGCAAGTACCAAGGATCTTGTGAGTTATTTCAGTCACTTCATCATTGGTTGGAGGATTTGCTTTGCCTGACCCGGTCACTAAAAACTCACTCCTGTACATATCGTGGACTGTATCAGAATTCCCTCCTGTTACCTTTCCCTGGGGCTTGATTAAGTTTCACAGGGTTGATTTCCCTGCTAGGCCTGGATTTGGTAGTCATTGACAAACCTGCATGAAGGATTGCCCCCACCTGTGCGCTCAAATGTTGGGAATGTGTTCGCTTTTTCAAAAGTTTGGAGAACACACACATTGGGTGCAGGACATGGACACCTTTTTTGTTATCGCTGGCCCCTATCTTGGGCTCTGCGTGCCCAAGACCGACTTGGCGGCTCTAATCATAAAGTTCAGAGGGAGATCCGCATTTTCCCATCTCTGAATGCGGAAGTGGTGTGTATTACATTACTTCCGCATTCATCTGTCATTTATCTGGCTGCTGTAGCCAGAGAAGAAGCTGGTGACGCAGATCTGTGCTTAACTTCTTTGGGGGTCTCTAGCTGATGTCTCCATAAAGAGGACCTGTCGGTGTGCCTGTGCTATCACATAGGGGATTGTTAGCCCCCTATGTGATAGCAATAACACTAAGTGTAAAAAAGTTTTTAAAAAAAAGTTACATATAAAAAAAAACCAACAAAATTGTAAGTCCCCCGTTCCCACGTATGCGCTAAAACGCTGCACATGTTACAGATCACCGCGAATGTCGGAGTGCGAGCAATAATTCTAGGGCGTTTGTCGCGCGATTTGCATATTGCGCGACATCGCGAGATTTGCCGCGCGATGTCACGTCCAAGCTTGAATCGCGGCTAAATCCGCTCCAAAAGGGTCCTGCTGTAGCGACACACGACCCGCGACAGCAGGACCCTTTGCCCCATTGGATTGCATTGGAGCGCGATATCGCGCGGTAATTTGCCATGATATCGCGGGAATTACCGCGCGATAAATCGCTCAATGTGAACGGGGTCTTATGATACTAAACTGATGAGCTGTTAAAAGCTTTTAAATTGTCACGTATGGGCAATTTTGGGTATTGCAGTTTTTTGCAAACACTACTTTTCCATATTTAGTGGCAAACTTTTTTTCTTTTTTTTTTTTTCTCCCAACATTCATTGGGGGAAGCTGCTGATATCTGGGCATATATTCAAGCACTGTGTAAATCAGTATTTCAATTTTGAAAACAGGTAAGGATTGGACATTCCCTACTAATCTTGATACATTAACTGATTACCAAAGTTTTGTATGCGCTAATTTAAAATTGAATAAAAACCATATTCTGCAAAAATATATAATAAAATCAGTGGAAACTAATGATCAAAATATTATTGGTGACAATAAATAAGGTTTGAAATATGCAATGCAATTTATCAGCAAGTATAACACTGAAATAAAAAACAAAAACAGGATATTGTTCCAAATATAGTACAACAGGACCATATCTCTCCCTAAATGTAGCTTGTAAAATGTTCAGTATGAAATGATAAAATGTGTGCAGATTTAACAAGCGACTTCTCCCAGCAAACAGACATTTAGACCTTAAAATCCTTACTATGCGTTACCCAATATAGAATAATTCAACAAGATTTGCTAGTCTGAAATTTAGCTGAGGTAAGACAATATTCAGCCAAATGTGTTTACTCACGCTCTCACACACAGCGCTCACACACACACACGCGCTCTCTCACACACACACACACACGCGCTCTCTCACACACACACACACGCGCTCTCTCACACACACGCGCTCTCTCACACAC
>NW_017307443.1:475365-492094 GCF_000935625.1 Nanorana parkeri | reverse complement strand
CACACGCACACACACACACTCTCACACGCACACACACACACACACACTCTCACACGCACACACACACACTCGCACACACACACACACACTCTCACACGCACACACACACTCTCACACGCACACACACACTCTCACACACACTCTCACACGCACACACACTCTCACACGCACACACACTCTATTAGAGGGTGCCTATATTCCCCCAACAGTACTCCATTCCAGCAGCAGGAAGAAAAGCCAGTCCAGCGTTTGCCTCACCTGTACTTAATGAGCAGTGGGCTGGAGAGTGGAAAGGCCAGCAGCAGTAAGGGATACTGCAAGCCCTTGTTTCTATGAGTTTGAGAGGACTTATCTAAAAAAAGGACAAACTACATTTAAAAGGTCTGTCCATCCATTTGGTTTGCTTTCCATTGGAACAAGTGACATTATCGCTTTTAAGTTGTGCCTTTTCTTTGAAAACGCTTAGTCGAGCAAGGACTTTTTTTAGCGTACACTTATTTTTGCCTGTTGTGCCAGGCCTTTTAATAAAAAGGCAAAGGATTTTATTTTTGAACAATATTGCATCATTGTGTGGTGTTATATATATATATATATATCAGACTAAACCGTTGGCTAGGAGCTCAAATGAGCTTCCGTTCTCACAAAATTTAAATTGGAGATCATTTTTACTGCAGATAAAATGTCTGTATTCTGCTTTTGTTGCTAATACTATATAACCAAATGGTCAGATTAAATGATTTACTCTGATATATGGCTTGCATAATTTGCTGGCAGATGCAAATCTAGACTTTACCACTAATTTGGAGATTCTTTGGTCTCAGACAGTGATGTTCAGCCGTGGTCAATTTAGGGACAGCTGTTCAGGTTCTCTTCTACACGGTTTGCACAATTAGTAGGCAAGGTGTATTTTTGAGGATACAGTGCTCTCGGTCAATCCAAAATGTTAAAAACCTCACCTCAATAAGAAAGAAAGTGAGGTTTTGGCTTTCGTAGGAGAATATCGATGTGCGCACAATTATTGGGCAACTATTAGTGTGCAGGATTAGTATGCAACTAAATGGAAAACGAGAATTTCCCCATTAAAATGAGAATAATAAACAACTCAAAATTTACAAATGAAAATTTCTGGCATTTTCAAAAACAGTCAATGACCAATATAGCCCCCCTTTTTCAATAAGTTATCAGCCTTCCATCCATGGAGTCTGTCAGTTCATCTGTTGACAATCAACTTTTTGTGCAGCAGCAACCACAGCCTCCCAGACACTGTTCAGAGAGGTGTACTGTTTTCCTTCACTGTAAATCTCCTGTTTAAGAAGGACCACAAGTTCTCAATAGGGTTTAGGTCAGTTGAGGAAGGGGGCCATGTCATTATTCTTTCATCTTTAAGGCCTTTACTGGCTAGCCACACAGTGGAGTACTTCGATGCATGCGATGGAGCATTGTCCTGCATAAATATCATGGTGGTCCTGAGAGATGGAGACTTTTTCCTGTACCACTGCTTGACGAAAGTGTCTGCTAAAAACTGGCAGTAGGTTTGGGAGTTGATTTTGAGTCCATCAACCCGAAAAGGTCCAACTAGGTCATCTTTAATAATACCAGCCCATACCAGTACCTCACCTCCACCTTGCTGGTGTCTGAGTCGAAGTGGAGCTCTGTGCCCGTCACTGATCCAGCCATCCATCTGGTCTGTCAAGAGTCACGCCCATCTCATCAGTCCATAAAACCTTTAAAAAATCTGTTCAGACATTTTTTGGCATAGTCTTGATGTTTCAACTTGTGTGTCTTGTTCAGTGGTGGTCGGGTTTACTAGCTACATGTCTAGTTCCAGACATGAAAAAAAAAATACCATCTCCTTAAAACAATAGCGTATAGAAAGTTTGAGGAGAAGGGGAAAAAAAAGGATGATATAATTTGTGCTTATTTTAACACCTTCATGCTTATTACAAACAACATAATGTAATCAACATAAACATTTGTAATACAAAATACTAGAGGTGCACCGACATGAAATTTTAAAACCGAAAAAAAGTAACCGACTTATTTAAATAAGTTCCTTTGAGAACTAGGCCCCAAGTTTAGAGAAAAATGCCTTCCAACCCAGTCTCATCTTGGCAAATTAAATCTTTAGTACTGGCTGCCCAGGCCTAATTAATTTACATTAACGACCCAGCGACATTCACTTTTCCAGCAAACCCCTCAAACTTTTTTTCATACCCGACACAAAATTTCCTATAGACTCTTACTATCAAGAGCAGTGATGTCACCCTCTCCAAGTGATCGTGTCTGGGCCTAGGGTTTGTCTGTTGGAGTGCAGTCATTGGAGTAGGTACAATCCTCCTTTTAACTATTGCCCCCTATGTGTGTGAATCTATTTATAGATCTGCAGTACCTTGCAAAGGTTTTAGGCAGGTGCTCAAAAATGTAAAAGAATGCTTTCAAAAATGTTTATCAATTTACAAAATTCAAAGTGAGTGAACAGAAAAAAATCTAAATCAAATAAATATTTGTTGTAACTACCCTTTGGCTTTAAACCATTATCAGTTTTGACACTTGCACAAAGTCAGGGATTTTGTAGGATAAGAGTCATGTTTATGATTAACCAACTATACCAAGCTGGTGCTAATCAATTTAATAGGTAGGTTGAAACGGTCATTAACAAACAGCTGTGTAGGAGGCTTAAAACTAAGAGCGGAACAGCCAAACTGCTACTAAGGTGAGTTAGTGGAAAACTGTTTCATGTCACAGGCCGTATAACAACAAGACACAAGGTAGTTATACTGCATCAGCAAGGTCTTTCCCAGGCAAAGATTCCAAAGCCATCGGCACCGAACTGGCGGAAACGAGTGGGACCCAGGTACACCCATCTACTGTCTGGAGAAGTCTGGCCAGAAGTGGTCTTTATGGAAGAATTGCTGCCAAAAAGCCATACCTCTGATGTGGAAACAAGGCCAAGCGACTAAACTATGCATGAAAGCACAGGAACTGGGGAGCAGAAAAATGACAGCAGGTGCTCTGGACTGATGAGTTAAAATTTGAAGTAGTTGTGTGTAGCAGGAGGCAGTTTGTGAGCTAGAGAGAGGTAAAATTAGTGTCTGCAGGTAACAGTTAAACATGGTGGAGGTTCCTTGCAAGTCTTGGGCTGCATTTCTGCAAATGGATTTGGAGATTTGGTGAGGGTCGGTGGTGTCCTCAATGCTGAGCAAAACAAGCAGATACTTATCCATCATGACATACAATCAGGGAGGCGTGTGATTCACCCCAATTTTATTCTTCAGCAGGACAATGACCCCAGACATTCAGCCAATGTCATTAAGAACTATCTTCAGCATAAAGAACACGGAGTCCTGGAAGTGATAGTTTGGATTCCACAGCGCCCTAGTCTTGACATAGTGTGTCTGGGATTACCTGAGGAGACGGAAGGATTTGAGGTGGCCTACATCCACAGAAAAGATGTTTGGAAAAACTGAGTGCAAGTGTACCTAGAAGAATTGATGCTGTTTGGAAGGCAAAGGGTGGTCACACCAAATAATAGTTTGATTTGATTTCTCCATTTTTTTTATCTTAATTTACTTTACATTTTGTTAATTAAAAAAAAGAATAAACACACTTTTATTTGTGAAAGTGTTCAGAGGTTTTTTTTCTTTTCTTTTTCTCTGTAGAACAAAATAAACAAAAGTCCACTTTTGCAGGGGTTGTCGGAACAGAAAACCTTTTGCCTTCTGGTTTGCTGATCTGTATAGTCAACATAAACTCTCAGGATGTTCCTAAAGTAGGGTATACAGAGGTAGAATTTTGCATGAACATTTCAAAAAATAGTCGGAATGTTTGATACTGGCATCAGAAACTTGTCGTTCGAAATTGCATTTAACCTCTTAAGAAATTATAATATAATAAATAATTATAAAAAATGATAATGTAATTTAAAAAAATGGTCCTGTAAATGGGAATTCTGGGGGCGCAGCCTGATCCGTACCACAGTCAATAGAGTACCAAGTTCGCACATCACCGAGCGATCACTGTGTATTCTGGGTACATTGCAACTTTTCACTTTTGAATTTCCCACCTGCAGAGACGCTCGAAAATGAAACTACAGTAATACCTTGGTTTACGAGCATAATTCGTTCCGGAAGCATGCTTGTAATCCAAAGGGCTTGTAAATCAAAGCGAATTTCCCCATAGGAAATAGTGGAAATTCAGATGATTCGTTCCGCAACCTAAAAATATTCATATAAAATTATTACAATACAGTACTGTAATATAATACTGTACAAAATATAACGAAAAATAAACCAAGTACCGGTACCTTCGTGGCTGGTGTGAGGGGGACAAGAGAGGAGGATTTTTGGGTAGGACGACTTTCACTATCACTAACGGAATCACTGTTATCTCTTGACTCAATGGAATCTTTTTCATTTCGTGAAACCTTAACAAGGAATCTATCCAATGTGACATTGCATTGTCCTTAAACAGACTCATCGCTCGCACTGCTACAGCCTTATTCGGGTGGTGCTTTTCTACAAAATTTTGCTCTTATTGCAAGACATTGCTTGTATATCAAGGCAACATTTTTCAGAAATGTTTGCTTGTCTTGCAAAACACTCTCAAACCAAGTTACTTGTAAACCAAGGTATTACTGTAAAAGTCAAATGCCGGCTTTTAGTTTCATTTTTGGTCCGCGTACAGCAGAGGACGCCGCGGGCTCGCAGGGACAAGGTGAGTGTCACTTTTCTCTGCAGCCCCGAGTCTGGCTCGGGGTTTACCGCTCCTAGCATTGAAAATTAACCCCGAGCCAGACTCGGGATTACCTCCAGGGAGGTTAATGAGCCCAGCCCATTCAGTAGTCGCCGAGGAATTCATTGCCATTTACTTTTCATTAAGGTCCTGAGCCTGATGATGACCTCCTACGAGGTGATTCTCTATGCTTTGTTTCACTTCAGGTTGTTATAGCTCAACATCCTAGCAGAGTGAAACGGGTTCGATTCCCCAGGTCGCCCCATCTGCTTGTTTTTAGCAAGACTGTTTCAAGCCCTTTCCCACAGGTAATGGACACTGTACATGGGCCTCCAAGTGTACAGGTTTAACAACAAACCAGGCGGCTTTGTTGCCAGAACCAGGGATTACTGAGCCGTCATGGTGGACACCTCGGTGACTCAGTGGGATCAGTTACACCTGATCTGCATCTTCCCTCCTCTGGAACATCTGCCTCAACTTTTTTGCAGGATAGAGATTGAGATCATTATAGTGATTCTTATTGCTCCCAACTGTCCCAGGAGGCCTTTGAACACAAATGTAAGTCAAACTTCAGGCAGACTCTCCATGGGGACTTGTGAATTGTAGGCTGGCTGCTGTTGCTGCCCCTAGTCTGAGTTGTGGTGTACAGAGATTGCCAGACGCTAAGAAAGTCAAATTCAGCTACTTATACTGCTTGCATTAATAATTACATTTAAGGATGTTTTAATGAATACTGAACTTTTATTTGTATTTTATATCTTTGTGTTTTACAGATTTATAGTCAGGGATAGTGTTCACTGCTTAAACCACATTGATTCCCAACAGCAGACTTCTCTAAAGATAGCCCAGCGATAGGTAACAGGTTTATATGGGGCAGTGCACAAAAGCGTACAGTGAATGAGTTCTATTAAGGAACAATTGATGAAGCAAGGGGTAATGATCACTAGTTTAAAACTAGGTACAAATATACTGTAGATCTGCAAAGATGCAAAAACATATATACTTCAGGTATTTGTGGATTTTCAATGTAAAGATGTTAGGAACCTCCTGCATGTGATTGTATGTTGCTGTTATATCTTCTAAGTGTTTTGATCAGTTTCTTGTTTGTGCCCTTATAGGTGTATCAAGGGGAGTTGGCTTTATTCGGTTTGACAAAAGAATTGAGGCCGAGGAAGCTATTAAAGGCCTAAATGGACAGAAGCCTCCAGGAGCTACTGAACCTATAACAGTCAAGTTTGCCAACAATCCAAGCCAAAAAGTGAACCACACCATTCTGTCACAATTATACCAGTCTCCAAATCGAAGATACCCAGGACCACTTGCTCAGCAAGCTCAGCGATTTAGGTAAAAGAATATGTCAAGGTTTTCAGCTCAGTTTATACAGTTGAAACATTGCTTTAACTGAATAGTTGCCACTATATGGTTAAACAGTTTTGCCTATCGAAATACTTCCATATATGCTTTAAAGGGCTGGCTTTATTTCTCTGCAACATGGCATAAAAAATACAAAAAACACTATGTATATCAAAAATATTTACAACTTCTAAGTAAAACTACAAATGAGGGAGCCTTGAAGATCAGCTTAAATGGGCTATACATAAAATAACCAGCTTGTCACCTTTCTATTTAAATATTTAAGTAAAAAAGCAAAACATTGTTTTTGCTTTTGTTTTATTTTGTAGTCTGGTCTCGGGTGGCAAGCTCTGAGCCCTTCCCTTTTTTGGCATAAGTATAGGCCTCCGAGGATAAGCCCCTGCCAGCAGAAACCAGATGTGCTTCCTGCATTGACAAATTGTTTTTTTTTCCGGGCCAAGCTTTTCTGCCAGATCTGTATATCTCAAATGAGGGGCATGCACGAGATTGAGTCCATGGTCCTATCGCTCTCACACAGACAGGATCTGGCTCCCCAGGGACTGGGGATGGATCCTAGCAGTATTTTATTTAGGACAGCCTGGCTGTTACACTTTTTCTTTAGACTTTCGCTGCACTCTCCGCTCTAATGTACACCTTGTACTGGAAAGTATTCCTAGCAGCGCCAGTTTCATAGAAATCCTGAGACTGCAGGGCCACACTCTGGTGGAGGTAATGAGGTGTGTTTTGTGGTGCTCAGCCATGTTCTTATGCCTGCAGACAACGTACTGGTAAAACACTGCATGTATACAGTACCCCAAGACATGTTTTCAGTGGGGCTAAGACACGGAATGGTTTATTTTTATTCCTATTCCCCTTTTTTCACTTGAATATGTTGAGGTATTGGGGTGGCGACTGGATCACCCTGTTTTACCTGTAGAGGCAGACAAATGTGCAATTTACAGGCTTTGCAGATAGGCTATTTCACCTGGGGGCGCGTGCTGCACAGGTAAATTACCTTGCTGTCAGCACTGGGGGAAACCTCCAGTCAATCTGGAGCTCTTACTGCCAAGTGGGCTGCACGGTTATATTTTTGCCCTTATGTTGCAAGAGCCTTGCTTTCCCATAAGGGTTAATCCTGATAAGGCTCTATGTATTCGGTATAGGATGAGATTTTCTAATTTTTTGTTTTCACCTGGGTGGGACTACTCCACAGGTGAATGACCTTGCTGTCTGCACTGGTGAAAATCTCCAGACAAGCTGGGGCGATTCCTGACATTTGGGTTGTGCTGTTATATTTTTCCTTTATATAACAAAAGCATTGATTTCCCACTAGAGTTAAACCAGATAAGGCTCTATGTATTTGGCATACACCGAATAGTAGTCAAATAATTGGATATACCATAGCCTCTGTTGTGATGAGGACCAACGCATAGAGATCCTTGCACAACATCAATACTATAGCTGTAGCCTGCGCTACCTTTGCAGAAGTAAGGCCCCGTTCACATTGAGTGATTTTTATTGCGCGGTAATTCCCGCAATATCGCGGCTATTTACCGCGCGATATCGCGCTCCAATGCTTGGCTATGGGGCAAAGGGTCCTGCTGTTGCGGGTCGTGTGTCGCTAAAGCAGGACCCTTTCTGGAGCGGATTTTGCCGCGATTCAATGCTTTTTGATGCAAGCATTTGCGCGATATCGCACAAAATGCAAATCGCACGACAAACGCGCGAATCGCGCAGTGTGAATGGGGCCTAATAGGGATTTTTTTCTGCAGTTCCTTGGCTTCACCAAATTTTCTCACTACTACTGAGTTTTGTCCAGTGAAATTCAATTCATCTGGGTGGATCTGCTACACAGGTGATTGGCCATTCTGGTGGACACCTCCAGACAATCTTGGGGTTCCTGCTACTTGGGCAGCACTGTGTGTGTGTGTAAGGGCTTGGGACTCATCTTGGGCAGAGGAGCTATGTTTTTTTTCGCCAGATAAAATCTGTAAGGAAGTCACTGAGCTGAGTTACAATCTTTGGTGTAGCACTGCAGAGTTACAATCCATCTGTTGTGATAGTGCTCTTGCCAGTGTGTGTCGTCGTCACCCCCACTCCCCCCCCGAAAAAAAAGTATGCTAATTTCTAGTTTATCCTCTCAGATGCTGCCCTGAAAGATGACTGGGGAAATTGTCAGGTGGTACACTGCTCTGTGAACGGAAGAGCAACTGCAGTGAATCTAGTTTTACTTGTTTGACACATGTAGCAGAATCCTGCTTTTGACACATCCATGAATACCAATGCAGGGTTGTAGCAGTGAGATCACCAATGTACGTAAAAAAAAAAAGAACCTAGTTAGGTACCTGGTAACTTTTTTTCCAGGAATCTTCCAGGGCAGCATGGATTCCCGCCCTGCTTATTGAGGGAAGTGGTTCAACATGAATTTCATTGTTACTGTCTGGTGGTCCTTTCTGTCCTTCAGTTCTATTGTAATACTGAGGTGATTAGGAGGGACCACCCTTTTTATTCTAATTGTAGATGATGTGTTTCAGGTGGGTGGATCCCTTCCCCTCATTTTTATTACTCTGGGACCTTGAGAGGTGTGTTTGCTGCTCGGCATGCTCCTTTAAGCCTGCCACCATGTTGCTGGCCTTAACTTCCTTAAGCCGTGTTGATGAGGTTGGAATCGTGCATGTGTGCGCACAGAGTCCCATCATTCTTTCTTCCTCTGCCTAAACATGTGGAGTCACTGTTCCTCCAGTATCCTTGCTTTCATACTCCAAAGGGAGATAGTGTGACCGTAGGAAACTAGGGTGACTTAACTCCACCAGCAGCGATAACTGGACCTGGGGCTTGGTCACCAGGTCCAAACGCTCTTGAAGTCTGCTGGAGCAGTTTGGCTGCACAAATTTGAAAGGTAGAGCTTGGCACTTATGGAGTTTGCTTCCTTTGTGTTTTTCTGCAGAACCTTGTCAGGTGCCCAGTTCTTAGACTGTCTAAGATCCCTCTGCAGAAGTTATTTGAAGCCAAGTCTCTATCCTCTGTGGGTGAGTAGCCTGCCTAGACTGGTTTACAGCACACAGCCATTTTGCCAAAGCAAAAGAAGGTACTCTTCCTTTTTATAGAGGTGGTCCATATTAAACTGAAGATCAAAGATTTACCTGGTCCTATTCTAAGAACAGTCTCAGGACTTGGTTTGTATGACGCATAGCATTCAGCAAGGTGATGCAACCTCTGCTGGTCTCGCCACAAATCTGGTATCTTCGATGGTTGGTCAAACACATTGGCGCTCATACCCATTTTTTGGAATGTGCTGAGGTTTTTGTGACAAGGAATGAGACTGGGATGTCTCGTATAACCTCTCCTCTATTTAGATATTGCCTGTCCTTTGTGGAAAATTGCTACAGGGCTGGGCATAAACATAAGGAATTTCATAGGGTGTGTGTGAGTGCCCATCTTCCTCAAATCTCCATAGGTAAGGATATATTCATATGTCTATGCCCTCATCTTCCTGAAGTCTCTTTTGATCATGCAGCCCCAGTTCTGGCTCATGGCTACTCTAGACCTCGGCCGCCTCTTGAGTTCCTTTTAACCCCTTCATGACTGAGCTTGTTTTTGGTTTCTGTTCGTAAATGACTGACACACTTTTGACATTTTTGCTGTGTGATTCTTCCACGTCAGTAATATACTTTCTTACAAAGTGCACCCACACATATTATATATTGTTTTTTAGAGGACAGATAGGGCTATATATTTATATCACATATGTGTGTCTAACGCCTCACTTAGGACAAATACAAATTAAAAAAAGAGGAAAAAACGTAAAAAAAAACTTTTTTTCCCAGTTTTGATTTGTAGTATTTTTTTTTAACAAAACCAGCACAGCTAAAAAAAAATGCAATACATACATTCATTTATTTGTCCCTTATTTTTAATTTTTTTACACTTTTCACTATTTTTTTTAATTTATTTACACTTTTCACTTTTTTATACTGACAAATTTTATTTATTTAATTATATCAGGCAGTCATTGTGAATTAATCTCACTATTACTGCTTGATAAATTAATACATTTTTTTTATCAGGCTGCTTCAAACTTCAGAACAGCCGATAATAAGTTAGTGACACTGATCCTGCAGCAGTTCAGGATTCAGCTGTCAGTGAATGTTTCAGAAAACTTAAACATTCTACTTTCAAGAATAGATACATTATGTGTCTAATACATAACATTTTGTATCTATTCTTGAAAGTCAAAAGATTAAAAAAAAAAAAAGCCAGTATAGCTTGAGAGAGATATCTCTCGATCTATACGAGCTGTCAGAATGCCGGCAAAAGCCGACATGTGTCTCTGCTTTGCTGTGACTCTCAGACACCCGATATTAAGGTATTGGGTGTCTGAAAAAGGTTAACCCTTTCAGTAATGGATCTCTAGATAGTTAGACATCTATTACTGAAAGGTAACCGCTGATTCTCAGCGGTTAGCAGCCTTCTAGTGCAGCAAATAACTCGTCACGTACAGTGTACGTGACGAGTCATTTGGTCCCTTTGTGGCTGGACGTACAGTGTACGTCTCCCGTCACAAAGGGGTTAAAAGCCAGAAGGAAACCAAGAGATCCAAACCCACTGCCAATCTTTAGCTACATGAATATTTGCCCCAGCTATTTAATAAAAGTTGGTGATATGTTTGTTGGAAAGCTGTTCAGAATTTGGAGCAGAATTTCATCTCCACCCTTCTCTATCCTGTCTTGTATTCCCACATTTGGTGGGCCTACATCATACCATTTAGGTTCTGTTTCCCAGGGATGATGCATAGTAGCTGTTGCATCTCGGAAAGGTTTCCAGGGTTCTACTCCAATCTGTTCAGTTCTACAACCGAACAGAAGGCTTTCAACTCTTTTACCTTAAAGCTCGTAATGCTTTAGTCTGACCTTTAAAAATTCAAGATGGAATCGGTTCAGACCGATCTTTCCCTGCTTCATCAGGGAGACTTTGCATCTATTGAAATTATGGATTGCCTACCTGTATATTTCCATTTCTCCCGGTCATCTGTGATTTCTTCGTTTCACAGTGAGGGAAAGCCATTACAGTTTTCAGCCTTCGTGTTCATTAAGGTGCTCGGCTCAGGTACTGGGCCCTTTTTGGTTTCTTTTTTGTATTCTTTGCCTATATGACTGACTCTGTTCAAGAGGTAATTGTGCTGGTTCTGGAAACCAATTTGTCGATCACTCTGCGAACTTGGTTGAATCCTGAAACTACAAAAGCCTTCGCTGACAATGTATTGCTTGATATAACTGCTACTTCTGTTATACCTCACCCATGCCAGGGTCTTCCTGTCTCTAGAAACGTTGTCCAAACTTTACACTCTGAATCAGCAACTTCGATCCCAGTCTCTATCCTTACTAAGGATTGCATGAGAGTTCTGGGGATGATAATGGTCCCATTTGCCCAGTTCCAATCTAAGCTTACAATAGAATAACCCCTCTTTTGTAGACTGCTTCTGGACTTCCTATTTCTTAATGGAAATAGACACTACAATTTTTTTTTGTACTTGTAACTTTCTCTAGGTCAATTAATAAACACGTCTCCCTCTCCTCTTGTTGGCTCTCACTATTGTCCTTTGCTTTGTTTGCTGCAACTGAGCAGGAATGGTGTGGGAGGTGGTATAGCCCTTGGGGCTGATCTAGCCAGAACTAGCTATTGATTTGTATCTCAACACCAGTGGTGACCGTTTTATAACAGCTGAATATACATCATATATTAGTTTTCTTTTTTCTTTTGTATGTCTTCAAGTTTGACTAAAATAAGTTTGAATAAAGATGTAAATGCTCCTTAGAAGTTTGGTAAGTTTACAATCAAACAATGTTGTCTTTTTGATAGTCAAATGCATTTTTTGTTCCCTTGTGGTGTAAAAAAAAAAAATATTTTAATGCTGTGGTTTGACAGGAGCAGGCTAGACTACAGTATGCCTAATATAAATGTTATAAATATACATAGTATATACTATAATATACATAGTGTAGTTGCTGTATTATTCACAGGCTTGTTTTGTATGCATTTCAAAGCCTGATGGGAGAATTCCCAAAGGCAAAAAGACTTGTTTCTGTCAGTACTACACTTATTTTAATGTGTGCACCAAATTCACACAAGACTTATGACATTTGTCTAAAAATTACTGACTGCTGCACCAATTACTGACCCTTTTTAGTGGCATGTTATCGTTGGTCCAAATACAGAAACAAATTGAAACGCTTTTCATAGTAAGAAAGTGGAGAGAAGACCAGCTTGAGGCACTTCTTAGTGTTGATGCAGACAAATTCACATATACATTCATGACCTCTATGGGAATCTGTAACAGGCAGACATTTGTCTAGCATGCACTGCCCTGTTGCCAAATTCCAACCAACAGTCTTTGTGAATTCCCCAGTGTATGTTTGTGTACCCATCTTTTTTTTCCCCTTGATTGTACAAAATTGTTGGGTATATAGTGGTATCAGGTGACTGGACACTGGCCATATCTGTTAGAGCTTATATAACCCCTCCCACCACAGTAGATCCTACCCAGACCATACCCAGACCCCGCATACCCAGACCCCGCAAGGACAATATTAAATGCAAGGTCGGCCTGTAGTGTTGCTTTGGGCACTGGATCCTGGATTAATGTCCACCTTGGCAAATTGTGCAGCGTTTTTTGTTAGCTGTATGATGCTATACAGGTCCAGGGCATTGGCTTATCCACAATGGTGTGACCCCCATCCTTGAAGACCCCTTAGGGGGTGTGCTTGTCTGAAGCGAGTAAAGCCAAGCAATATCTCCTTGTTGGATGAAGAAAACTGAGGTGGTGTCCTAGCCCTGATTCCTCCTCCCCTCCAGAGAGGTGATGTGTTTTTGACCAGTCCCTGCTGTTGTCCCCAGCGGCCCCGGGCTCCCCTCCCCACATGGAGGGACCCCGAACCACTGCTGGGCCTGTCCCTTGCTCCCATCACCTTAAGGGGCCCCTCACATGGCGGAATTAAGACATAAGGGAGGGACCAGTACAATGACTAGTGGTGGGTGGACTCGCAATCAGATGACGACATTACCTGTTCTGTTTCCTGAGCACAATGAGGGTGATTAGTTGAGGGAAGCCCTGCTTACGACTCTGACGATACCCAAACAGAGCCCGCACAGCCCAACATAGAACCTACACAGTTACCTTAGAGCTTGCACAGCTCAACATAGAACTTGCACAGCCTCCTGAGACCCCGCACAGCCTCCTGACCTGAGATCCTCCACTGGAGACATCAGGCCGGCCCCCCGGAGCAGCTCAGAGTATGTACCTTCTTATTATTCTGCATTGATTTATAATGCATTGCTTGGATTTGTAGTCCTCTGTAGCCAGTTGCCATTCGGCAGTGCCGTATAATGTTTAACTGGGATTTGTAGTCCCCTCTAGCTGATGGTAGTATTCTTCAATGCTGTATAATTTATCACTGAGATTTGTAGTCCTCTATAGCTGGTGGTATTCTGCATCACTGTATAATGCATTGCTGTGTTTTGTAGTCCCTCTACAGCTTGGAGTCAATGACAGAACTACAAGGGGTGCAGTGTTTGCAGCTGGGACCAGGTCCTGGCACTTCGCCACTGTCCTAAAATCATTAGTCTGCATTAAAAAAAACTTGTAGAAGATGATCACTAGCACTCGAGTGCTGGTGATCTTCTTCATCTTCTACTAGTTTGATACGCACATCGCCATCCGTGAGTATTACTACGAGCACCCCGGTTGTACAGGGCCAATTGCTGCAAGGAGTGCAGGAGACACATCCTTATACTAAATGTATTTAAAAACTGTCACCCGACCCTAAAAAAGTATTAGTAATTGGCATCGGCAAGTATTTGAGGAAAAGTATCAGTACTCATACTGGTACGCAATAAAAATGGTATTGGTGCATCCCTACTTCCCACCTGAGGTGGTTTCATAATTTCACCTGAATTGATATATTGTGCTGTCCTTTTTTTCGGATTCAAAGGATCCTAAGGAAAAGTCGCTACACTCTTTGGATGCAAGGGTGTTACGGGTTTCTCAACGCCTATCTTTCAGACATTCAGATTGGCAGTTTATCCTTTCCACAGGCTCTTGCAGAGGTCTTCCTGCTTACCATTCCACTGTAGCGTGTTGGATTAAATGTAAGCTGGCCATACACCTATAGATTTTCTATAGATTTTTTTTTTCTATCAGCCTATGGTCAGATGGAAAAAGTGCAACAGATTCCTCCATCCACACACTAAACTGTGTGGATGGAGGAATCTCCCACTGGGCCAAGCTTCAGTATCTTGCTAGTTGGCCCCGCTGGCTATCAAAATACCAGAAAAATCTAATTGGATGCAGGCATTGTTCAGGTATTTTAAGAGCCAGTGTGGCCAACTAGCAAAATACTGGAGATGGCCCAGTGGGAGATTCCTCCACCCACACAGTTTAGTGTAGATGGAGGAATCTGTTGCACTTTTTCCATCTGACCATAGTCTAATAGAAAAAATAAATATTTATGGTGTATGGCCATGGTCTTTCATTCATACTTTCACTAGGTTTTATAAGGTGGATGTGCAGGCACTTTATTCTACAGGCTTACTCTAGTAAAGGAATCTTCTTGCCCTTTTCAGTCGGCATATTCTGCAAGGACTATCAGTGCTTCCTGGGCTCTTTGTCACCAGGCATCTGCTTTGTAGACTTGTAAGGCGGCTACCTGGTCATTCACTCATACTTTCACTAGGTTTTTTAAGGTGGATGTGCAGGCATCCGCAATCGCTAATTTTGGCCGTATGGTCTTACAGACGGCCGATTTAAACTCTGTGGTCTGGTTATGGTCCGTTTCCACCCCTCTATTGGTTTTGAACGCCCCAGCCACCTACATTCATCCTGTGCTGTACAATCAAGGACATAGGATTTTTGCCTGTAAAATCCTTTTCTTGAAGTACAGGACACAAGACCCTCCCCGCTATAGTCTATATTGCTTGCAAATAACTGAGCATCTGCCGTGTTGGAAGGGGTTATATAGGCTCCAACAGCTCTGGCCTGTGTCCAGTCACCTGACAATAACGCTATATACCCAACCATCTTGATTCACCCTTCGTCCTGTACTGTCCAAGAAAAGGATTTTACAAGCAAGTCAAAAATCCTATAGTTAGGCTCTTTGTGCAGAGAAGAGGAAAATCACCAGCGCTCAGGAAATATCATTTTTAGATCTTGCTGATCATTTATTGATGTCACATGTATCAGAAAAGCCAATGTTTCAGGGCCATACAGGGTCACTTCATCAGGGCAACAGTGACATAGGGTATATGTGTATTACATGGTTACACCTAAGACTCATCACAAGATCTTAAGACACCTCCCCATGACGTCATAATGACATTAAAGCCTGCCATAATTCAAAATGGCGCATTAGAAAGTGGAAACAGTTTGATCAATGCATCAAAGTGTAAGAAAACGTAAACTGTCTTTTAGAAAATAAGCATGTAAATTAGTCAGTATATCAAGTTTCATACCTTGTAAAAGAAACAGATTGTCTAAACAAAAGCATTCAGAAGATGCCCACAAACTGACAGGCAGGTGAAGAAAACACAGAGCCGCCGTGAAGACAGAGGGAGAGTCATCTCCTCTCCATGGCAACTGGTAGTGTGGTCAGAGCAGCGTTGCAAGTCTACGTCCCTGCCCGGTGGATCAGACTGCGCATGTGCTGGGTCCCGAACTCAGAATGCCATCCCCAGTTGCCAGGTAATAAGCGGCTCACAGAATGTCAGTCTGACAATTCTGTATTACAAAGCAGAAAATAAAAATGATGTGGAGAGCCAGGGAGGATAGAGAACAAATTAGGAAACAAAAACTGAAACGGAAAAGGAAGGATAACATAAAAACTATGAAAGTATAGTGGATAAATCAAAAGGAGAAAATAAAGCAACACCATTACTACACTGAAAGATAAACCTTCATGCATGCGGACATCAAAAATAAATCACGATATCAAAAATGCCCATGTTAAACGACACTATACACCTATCAAAAAGGAAAATGAATAAAGCAAAAAATAGTAATGGTGCATGTATAGACAATGTAACAAATGTGTCTAATGAATATATTTTAAAAATACAAATTTTGAATATAAAAAATACAATGTTACATGAGTGCATTGTGCCTACATGGTATGTATCATGCCCAACAAGGTGTGCTTGTCTGTCAAGAAACATTATAGTGAAAGCATGGTGTTCAGCCCTTTTGGCTTTACCGTGTCAAGAGTATAGATCTAGTAGACCTCCTGACGTAATAAGATTGTACTTCAATAGCCACCAATTTAAGTAGTACACAAAAAGTCAAGCAATGGAATGTTTAGGATAATCTGCTTGTCTGTTTCACTGAAAGTGCATATCAATCCAATATCCGGATATTTATATATTGCCACCACCATCAACATTCACAAGCCAAACGTATACTTAGGCTATGTGTGTCGCTAATCCAAGGGAGTGGAACTCCAAATACAGATTCAGTCCACAATACATCCACATAAATAGTCCTTATAAGGGTTTTTATATTGATGCAGAGGCAAGCTGCAAACACATATACATATAAATATGCACAGCCTAG
The DNA here is from genome assembly GCF_000935625.1 of Nanorana parkeri. Classification (NCBI taxonomy): domain Eukaryota; kingdom Metazoa; phylum Chordata; class Amphibia; order Anura; family Dicroglossidae; genus Nanorana; species Nanorana parkeri. Next base: position 475,413 of record NW_017307443.1, on the reverse strand, counting down.
ATTTAGCCATAAAGTGTGTGTATGTATGTGTATATATATATATATATA
>NW_017307443.1:470051-475156 GCF_000935625.1 Nanorana parkeri | reverse complement strand
CACTGAGTGGCCAGATTATTATGACCACCTGACGTTTGTAGGCAAATTAGCTATAATTTTGCGCTGAAGTTGCTAGAGGGCCAGACCATTATAAATAGGGAAGCAGGTTGTTTACCACGATAGTAGAAGTGATTTTTTTTCTGAAGATATGGGTAAACAATGCGATTTAACAGCCTTTGATCGTGGGATGATTGTTGGCGCTCAGAGCCATGGAGTGAGGAACAGCAGAATTCGTTAAATGTTCAAGAGCAGCTGTTGCTAAATTGTTTAAAGACTGGACTGTCAGCCGAAAATCTGGGTCTGAACGTGCGAATTGTGGCCGTCAGAGACTAGTCAATGTTAGGGCAGAACGGAGAGTGGCAAGATTGGTACAAGACAATAGAAGGGTAACAGTGCATCAAATTACTGCAGATCTTAATCAGGGATCCTCTCAAATGATCTCTGAACGCACTGTTCGCCGTGCACTGCATGGTATGGGATAAGGAAGCCGGAGGCCTGTTCGAACACCTTTGCTGTCTGCAGTTAACAAGATAAAACGTCTCCAATTCGCACAGGAACACAAGGATTGGACAGTCGAGCATTGGAAAAAAGTCATGTGGTCATGAATCACGTTTCCAGTTGCATCATGCAGATGGCAGAGTGAGAATTTGTCGGGAACAGCATGAAAGCATGCACCCCACATGCATGAGTACAACCCTTCAAGCTGGTGAGGGCAGTGTTATGGTTTGGGGCATGATTTGGGCCCTTTAATTGGTGTGGAACAACGTCTGAATAGCACAACATACCAAATTATCGTTGCTGATAAAGTTCCATCCTATCATGTTGATGGTGTATCCCAATGGAGATGGCTTCTTCCAACAAGACAATGCGCCATGCCACGGTGCACGTATTGTGCACGAGTGGTTTCAAGAACATGAGGGAGACTTTACCTTGCTTAGGTGGCCCCCACAATCACCAGATCTCAATCCAATTGAGCATTTGTGGGACGAAGTTGAAAGAGCCATCAGGCAGCTGGTTCCACAACCATCAAATCTCACAGAACTGGACAGTGCTATTCATCAGGCATGGTGTCCAATTCCTCGCATCACCTTTCAACATCTCGTGGAGTAACTGCCAAGAAGAATCGCTGCAGTATTGAAGGCAAAAGGTGGCCCAACGAAGTACTGATGGGGTGGTCATAATAATCTGGCCACTCATATATATGAGTGGCCATAGTGTGATATATATATATCACACTATGTGTTAACTAAAAGTCCACACATGCGTCTCCTGTTGCATGGATTATTAAGCCAGGTTTAAAGTGAACCAAAGTATAATTCCACTTAAATGATAGGCATAGCAGTAATATGTCTTGGGTTTGTATCTTGCCATTACTTGGTCTTCAATCAGTGTGACTCACTGTCTGTAGATGGTAGGATGGATGATGTGAAAATAGCATGTGCTAGCAGTTATATATACTTTATGGCCAAATCTAGGCCAGGCTGTGTGCAGTCGTATGCATATGTGGTTGCAGTGTGGCTCATCATAAAAAAAACGTTATGAGGACTATGTGGCTGTATTGTGTACTGAATTAGTGATTGGAGTTTTACTTCCTTGGATTACAGATACACATAGCCCAAGTATTTGGGTTATGAATGTTAAGATGGTGGTGGCAATATAAATTTCAGGATATTGGGTTGATATGCACTTTCAATCAGTGAGAGTTAAGAGAACTATGGAGTAATTTTTCCCCCATAGTTCTCTTCAAGGTCAGGGGAGGACATATACCAGGGGTCAGCAACCTCCAGCTCCAGAGCCACATGTGGCTCTTTCATCCCTCTGTTGCGGCTACCTGTCCAGCGGCGGAACTACCGAAGGGGCCTCGCTTGACCTATTGGCGGTCACACATTCCACCGCCAAAAAAACTTGGCGGGATTGCATTGAAATGTGTGACCACGTCACCGGTCAAACATTGTAACGCAGTCACAAACTTTGATAGAACACCGCCATCAGGGGGGTATGGCCGGTACCCATGTGATGGGTGTGGGGGGCCTCTTACATGAGTATCGGCTGTACCAGGGGTGGCATGGCAGAGGTGACGGGAGGGGGTGGAGGAGGCCAGGCCCCAGCAGCAGCAGGTAAGAGGAGTTGGGAGGAGGTACAGGGTAAAGGTAAAAAAAAACGATATATGCAGTGTTATCTTAATTTTAGGTGTCAAAAGGGTTTTGTGGCTCCCGGTGTTTTCTTTTCTGTGGGAAACAGGTCCAAATGGCTCTGAGTGTTTAAGGTTGCTGACCCCTGACATATACTAACCACCTCCTGTGTCCCAAAGCTCAGTATATAGTGAGCTACAGCTCGCTATATACTGAGAGCGCCTCAGCCGGGACAGATCCCAACAATACTGTTGAGATCCACCCAGCTAGCTGATTGACAGCGGGCTCTGCCTATCTACAGGCTGTGCCCGCCCCCTTCCCCGTCTGTTCCTCCAGTCAGTGCTGGAGGGGGGGGGGGATCCCTTTGGGGAGCGGTGACTGACGGTCACTGCTCTCTGCAGGGAGATGATCGGAAAGTGAGCGAGCGACGGTATGTGTTCGCTCACTTCCCGGTCAATAGAGCCGACGTGTGACAGTTTCATTGTCACACTTCGGCTCTAACTAGGAGGGTGAGTTAAAATCACTCACCTCATAGTTCTCCTTTAACCCCTTCATGACTGAGGCCTTTTTTTTTCATTTTTTGCACCCATGTTATATTCCACATTTTAGGCCTGAAAATTACTTAAAACCCCCAAACATTATACATTTTCTGAATGCCAAGACCCTATAGAATAAAATGGTGGTAGTTGCAAATTTTTATGTTGCGCAATATTAGCGCAATATTAGCGCAACTCCTTATTAAGCCCCAACATTTAGTGAAAAATGTAATGCCCCAAAACACAACAAAATACCCATTTTTTTAATGAAATATAAAAGAGGAGGTTACAACGAGTAAAACGATACCCAACATGCCCAGGTTACAAATTGCGTGCGTCTGTGAAACGGTGAAAAACTGCAGTACCCCCAAAAAGTCCATAGAAGACGCTTTAAAAGCCCCCACAGGTCATCAATTTAGAGATACCCCAAAATACTGGCACTAGAATTATTGCTCTCACTCCGGCGTGTGCGGCGATACCCAACATGTGTAGCGCGTTTTCATACGTAGGCGCACCGACGCGGCGTGGCGATGCGCATGCTCACAGGGGCGGGGGACTTTTACATTTTTTAATTATTATTAGATTTATTTTACTTAATTTTAAAAACTTTTTTTTTTTCTTTGACTGCTATCACATGGGGGGGCTTACAAGCCCCCCCCCCCATGTGATAGCAGATGGTGGTGACAGGTACTCTTTAAGGTGATGCTGGGGGTCCAAAAGACCCCCAGTGTCACCTTTACACTGGAAATAAGCTATTGAAGTGCAGATCGCACTTCAATAGCTTATAACTGGGCTGCAGGAGCCCAGGGACCGGAAGTGATGCAATCTGCATCGCTCCCGGTCCCATAGAACGGGGAGGAGATCGATGAACGGAAGTTAGTCAACCTCCTCCCCAGCTCCCTGCGGACACCAATGACGGAGCAACGGAGCCCTGGAAGCTTGGCGGGGGGTGTCTGTTTAAACAGCCCCGATGCTGGCGACGTACACTTTACGTCATCAGTCACGAAGGGGTTAAGGACATGCAGATTATCCTAAAGTGATGACCCATCTACTCGAGGCGCAATCAGCTTGCAGTTTCTTTCACTGGGGGGCAGCTCACAGACTTCAGGTGTATCTATCACTCAAAACAAAACACAAGTGCCCTATCTGTGTAGACACGTTTAATCTTGAAATAGCAAAAGTAATTTACTCACCAGTAGATCAATCGTATATAAAACTCCTCTCAGCAGGGGCACATCAGCCCATCTGTTTATGCACTGTCCGTCCTCTCTGCCGGTTCACCATCGTAGTCATGCTATTAACGCATTTCAGGGGCACGCCCCCTTCCTCATAACCACTGCAACACTGACAGCCCGGTGGATATAAACTGTGGGACAGCCAATCGAGATGCCTCACCTTCTGGCCAATCAAAATAGGGATTCCCTCTCTCCATTCGATCGTGAACGGTTCCTATCTTAGCCCCATTGATGAATGGCCCCACCACGAATCGCATATGTAGTTTTGCATACCGCTCTTGTCGTATTGTGAGAGGCCCCTGTTAGTGAGGCAAACTCTCCACAACGGACCGATGTGTCAGCGGCAAAAGCAACTTAGCATGGCTGCCCACAATCTCTCTGCAGGTTTACAGAGATGGCAACGGATATTAAATTGAACATCCATGGTGGTTCTATATTCTTAATCTTGCGTTTAAAAGCGCTAATAGAATGCATGATTAAATTGTATATGATTATAAATGCATAATCAATGGTAAAATTTAAAACCATAAATATACTACAATGACATGTATAAATTATATCTCCAGTATTCATAAAAGTGCAACTGACATTCTCTCATCTCCCACTCTTACCTAACTCTAACATAAAGCATGTGCGCGTACTTGAAAAATCAACAGCGCGTGCACACAACTAATGTATATGTGTGACCTCACGTACATACATACAACGTCGGCCACACGAGCACCGCGGGAGGTCAGGACACCGGTGCCTCTAGAACGCACTGGAATGCAAGCCGGCTGGGGGCATGGCTGTGCATTGGAGTTAATGCCACCGCAGCGATCGCCCGCACCCGGAACGCAGGCACATTAGTTCCTGCGTTCCGGTCCAGTGTGATCTGCAAAAATGCTGCAAGCACTGTTTTTGCAGATCGCATTGGACTGGAATGCAGGCACTAAGGTGCTGCTGTGCCATTGACTTCAATACAACCCCACGCCCCTGAACGCAGGGAGTCAACCGGCTTGCATTCCAGTGCGTTCTAGAGTCACCGGCATCCTGTCCTCCCGCGGTGTGGCCGACGTTGCACACGAGAGGTGTCCTGCCCCTTTCCGTCTGCGGCTTCTAACACATTCAGCTGGCAGCCACACGAGCACCGCGGGAGCATAGCCATAGCCAGCTCCTTTTGCGCCCGAGGCAAAAATAAAAATGTCTCTCTCTCCCCCCCC